>NC_071431.1:1576834-1761595 GCF_017976375.1 Cuculus canorus
CCCCCCCCCCGTCTCCGCCCTTTCCCGACAAAGCCCTTCGTTCCTTAAAGCCTTTACTTCCCCCCCCCCCCCCCCCCCCCCCCCCGGCCGGGATTTTGGGGGTCCCCCTGTACCCCCCCCCCCCCCCCACAAACCCCTCCTTAGGATTCAGGGGGGGCCCCCCCCCCCCCAATCCATCACTGGGATTCCCCATTCCCAACCGCTTTCCCGCGCTCCGCGGATGCTCCAACCCTTCCCCCCCCCCCCCCCAAATCCCAACCCCCCCCCCCCAAAAATAAAAGTTGGGGTCCCCCAAAAATCAGTGTCCCCCACCTATTCCAGGACACCCCGGGGTCCCCCCTATCCCAAAATCCGGGGGTCCCCCCCATTCCAGACCCCCCTCATCCCAAAAGTTGGGGTCCCCCTCATTCCAGACCCCCCTCATCCCAAAAGTTGGGGTCCCCCTCATTCCAGACCCCCCCATCCCAAAAGTTGGGGTCCCCCCTCATTCCAAACCCCCCTCATCCCAAATGTTGGGGTCCCCCCCATTGTAGACCCCCCTTATCCCAAAAGTTGGGGTCCCCCCCATTCCACACCCCTGTGTCCCCCCCCTTATCCCAAAAGTTGGGGTCCCCCTCATTCCAGACCCCCCTCATCCCAAAAGTTGGGGTCCCCCCCATTCCGGACCCCTCTGTCCCCCCCTCATCCCAAAAGTTGGGGTCCCCCCCATTCCGGACCCCTCTGTCCCCCCCCATCCCAAAAGTTGGGGTCCCCCCTCATTCCAGACCCCCCCCATCCCAAAAGTTGGGGTCCCCCTCATTCCAGACCCCTCTGTCCCCCCCTCATCCCAAAAGTTGGGGTCCCCCCTCATTCCAGACCCCCCCTCATCCCAAAAGTTGGGGTCCCCCCCATTCCAGACCCCCCTCATCCCAAAAGTTGGGGTCCCCCTCATTCCACACCCCCCTCATCCCAAAAGTTGGGGTCCCCCTCATTCCAGACCCCCCTCACCCCAAAAGTTGGGGTCCCCCCTCATTCCACACCCCCCTCATCCCAAAAGTTGGGGTCCCCCCTCATTCCGGACCCCCTCATCCCAAAAGTTGGGGTCCCCCTCATTCCGGACCCCTATGTCCCCCCCTCATCCCAAAAGTTGGGGTCCCCCCCTCATTCCAGACCCCCTCATCCCAAAAGTTGGGGTCCCCCCTCATTCCAGACCCCCCTCACCCCAAAAGTTGGGGTCCCCCCTCATTCCACACCCCCCTCATCCCAAAAGTTGGGGTCCCCCCCATTCCAGACCCCCCTCATCCCAAAAGTTGGGGTCCCCCCCATTCCAGACCCCCCTCATCCCAAAAGTTGGGGTCCCCCCCATTCCAGACCCCCCTCATCCCAAAAGTTGGGGTCCCCCTCATTCCACACCCCCCTCATCCCAAAAGTTGGGGTCCCCCTCATTCCAGACCCCCCTCATCCCAAAAGTTGGGGTCCCCCCTCATTCCGGACCCCCCTCATCCCAAAAGTTGGGGTCCCCCTCATTCCAGACCCCCCTCATCCCCAAAGTTGGGGTCCCCCCCATTCCGGACCCCTCTGTCCCCCCCTCATCCCAAAAGTTGGGGTCCCCCTCATTCCAGACCCCCCCCATCCCAAAAGTTGGGGTCCCCCCCATTCCTCAGCCCCATTGGTGGTTCCTCAGCCCCATCTCTGATGGTTCCTCGTGGTTCCTCAGCCCCATCTCTGGTGGTTCCTCGTGGTTCCTCAGCCCCATCTCTGGTGGTTCCTCAGCCCCATCTCTGGTTCCTCAGCCCCATCTCATGGTTCCTGGTGGTTCCTCAGCCCCATCTCATGGTTCCTGGTGGTTCCTGGTGGTTCCTCATGGTTCCTGGTGGTTCCTCAGCCCCATCTCTGATGGTTCCTCAGCCCTATCTGTGGTTCCTCAGCCCCATCTCTGGTTCCTGGTGGTTCCTCGTGGTTCCTCAGCCCCATCTCTGGTGGTTCCTCAGCCCCATCTCTGGTTCCTGGTGGTTCCTGGTGGTTCCTCATGGTTCCTTGTGGTTCCTCAGCCCCATCTCTGATGGTTCCTCATGGTTCCTCCTGGTTCCTCAGTCCCATCTCTGCTTCCTCGTGGTTCCTCGTGGTTCCTCAGCCCCATCTCTGGTGGTTCCTCAGCCCCATCTCTGGTTCCTGGTGGTTCCTGGTGGTTCCTCATGGCTCCTTGTGGTTCCTCAGCCCCATCTCTGATGGTTCCTCAGCCCTATCTGTGGTTCCTCAGCCCCATCTCTGGTTCCTGGTGGTTCCTCGTGGTTCCTCAGCCCCATCTCTGGTGGTTCCTCAGCCCCATCTCTGGTTCCTCAGCCCCATCTCTGATGGTTCCTCAGCCCTATCTGTGGTTCCTCAGCCCCATCTCTGGTTCCTCGTGGTTCCTCGTGGTTCCTCAGCCCCATCTGTGGTTCCTCGTGGTTCCTCACGGTTCCTCAGCCCCATCTCTGATGGTTCCTGGTGGTTCCTCGTGGTTCCTCAGCCCCATCTCTGGTTCCTCGTGGTTCCTCACAGTTCCTTGTGGTTCCTCATGGTTCCTCGTGGTTCCTCATGGTTCCTGATGGTTCCTCAGCCCCATCTCTGATGGTTCCTCAGCCCCATCTCTGGTTCCTCATGGTTCCTCATGGTTCCTTGTGGTTCCTCAGCCCCATCTCTGGTGGTTCCTCAGCTCCATCTGTGGTTCCTCGTGGTTCCTCACGGTTCCTCAACCCCATCTCTGATGGTTCCTGGTGGTTCCTCATGGTTCCTTGTGGTTCCTCAGCCCCATCTCTGGTTCCTCATGGTTCCTCAGCCCCATCTCTGATGGTTCCTCAGCCCCATCTCTGGTTCCTGGTGGTTCCTCAGCCCCATCTCTGATGGTTCCTCAGCCCCATCTCTGGTTCCTTGTGGTTCCTCAGCCCCATCTGTGGTGGTTCCTCAGCCCTATCTGTGGTTCCTCAGCCCCATCTCTGGTTCCTCATGGTTCCTCGTGGTTCCTGGTGGTTCCTCATGGTTCCTCGTGGTTCCTGGTGGTTCCTCAGCCCCATCTCTGGTTCCTCAGCCCCATCTCTGGTGGTTCCTCAGCCCCATCTCTGGTGGTTCCTCAGCCCCATCTGTGGTTCCTCAGCCCCATCTCTGATGGTTCCTCATGGTTCCTGGTGGTTCCTCAGCCCCATCTGTGGTTCCTCAGCCCCATCTCTGGTTCCTCAGCCCCATCTCTGGTTCCTCACGGTTCCTGGTGGTTCCTCAGCCCCATCTCTGGTTCCTTATGGTTCCTGGTGGTTCCTCAGCCCCATCTCTGGTGGTTCCTCAGCCCCATCTGTGGTTCCTCAGCCCCATCTCTGCTGGTTCCTCAGCCCCATCTCTGGTTCTTCATGGTTGCTCGTGGTTCCTCAGCCCCATCTCTGGTGGTTCCTCAGCCCCATCTGTGGTTCCTCAGCCCCATCTCTGCTGGTTCCTCAGCCCCATCTCTGGTACCTCATGGTTCCTCGTGGTTCCTCAGCCCCATCTCTGGTGGTTCCTCAGCCCCATCTCTGGTTCCTGGTGGTTCCTTGTGGTTCCTCAGCCCCATCTCTGATGGTTCCTCATGGTTCCTCCTGGTTCCTCAGTCCCATCTCTGCTTCCTCGTGGTTCCTCGTGGTTCCTCAGCCCCATCTCTGGTTCCTGGTGGTTCCTGGTGGTTCCTCATGGCTCCTTGTGGTTCCTCAGCCCCATCTCTGATGGTTCCTCAGCCCTATCTGTGGTTCCTCAGCCCCATCTCTGGTTCCTGGTGGTTCCTGGTGGTTCCTCATGGCTCCTTGTGGTTCCTCAGCCCCATCTCTGATGGTTCCTCAGCCCTATCTCTGGTGGTTCCTCAGCCCCATCTCTGGTTCCTGGTGGTTCCTGGTGGTTCCTCAGCCCCATCTCTGGTGGTTCCTCAGCCCCATCTCTGGTTCCTCAGCCCCATCTGTGGTGGTTCCTCAGCCCTATCTGTGGTTCCTCAGCCCCATCTCTGGTTCCTTGTGGTTCCTCGTGGTTCCTCAGCCCCATCTGTGGTTCCTCGTGGTTCCTCACGGTTCCTCAACCCCATCTCTGATGGTTCCTCTTGGTTCCTCATGGTTCCTCAGCCCCATCTGTGGTTCCTCAGCCCCATCTCTGGTTCCTGGTGGTTCCTGGTGGTTCCTGGTGGTTCCTGGTGGTTCCTCATGGTTCCTTGTGGTTCCTCAGCCCCATCTCTGGTGGTTCCTCAGCCCCATCTTTGGTTCCTCAGCCCCATCTCTGGTTCCTGGTGGTTCCTCATGGTTCCTCAGCCCCATCTCTGGTTCCTCAGCCCCATCTCTGGTGGTTCCTCATGGTTCCTGGTGGTTCCTCGTGGTTCCTCAGCCCCATCTCTGGTGGTTCCTGGTGGTTCCTCATGGTTCCTCAGCCCCATCTCTGGTTCCTCATGGTTCCTTGTGGTTCCTCACGGTTCCTGGTGGTTCCTCAGCCCCATCTCTGGTTCCTCATGGTTCCTTGTGGTTCCTCGTGGTTCCTCAGCCCCATCTCTGATGGTTCCTGGTGGTTCCTGGTGGTTCCTCACGGTTCCTGGTGGTTCCTCAGCCCCATCTCATGGTTCCTCATGGTTCCTGGTGGTTCCTTGTGGTTCCTCGTGGTTCCTCAGCCCCATCTCACGGTTCCTGGTGGTTCCCAGTGGTTCCCGGTGGTCCCTCACACTTCCCCGGTGCTTCCCCAGCCCCATCCTCAGTGGTCCCTCGGGAGCCTCCGGCCATGGCGGTGCCGCCGTGGAAGCTGCAGCTGTTGGAGCGCCGGCGCCGCGAGGAGGAGATGGCTCGACGCCGCGAGCGGGAGCAGCGGGACCGGGCGGCGCAGTTCCCCCCGTGGAAGCGGGAGCTGCTGGAACGGCGCCGCGCCAAAGCCGGGAGGACCTCCACCACCACCACCACCACCACCGACGGAGCCACCCTGGGGCTGAGCCGTAGCGCCGAGGCCTTGGAGAGCTGCGAGGACAACGAGGTCCCACGCGGCCGCGTCAGCCGTCTCCTCGGCCGCTTCGCCCCACGGCCCCACGGGCGGTCCCTCAGCTCCGAGGGTTCCAACCGCGGGGACATCGAGGACCAGGGCTTGGCCACCACCCTGGGGGCAACCAAGGGTGGGGAGGTGGTTGAGGGACAGCAGAAGGCTGAGAACCATGGGGTGGTTGAAGGTCTGGGGTCAACCAAGGGTTTGAGGACAACTGAGGGACAGCAGAAGGCCGAGAACCATAGGGTGGTTGATGGGTTGGGGTCAACCAAGGGTTTGGGGGCAACCAAGGGTTTGGGGTCAACCAAAGGTGTGGAGATGGCTGAGGGACAGCAGAAGGCCGAGAACCATAGGATGGTTGATGGGTTGGGGTCAACCAAGGGGTTGGGGTTGACCAAGAGATTGGGGTCAACCAAGAGTTTGGGGGTGACCAAGGGTTTGGGGTCAACCAAGGGCGTGGAGATGGCTGAGGGACAGCAGAAGGCCGAGAACCATAGGGTGGTTGATGGGTTGGGGTCAACCAAGGGTTTGAGGACAACTGAGGGACAGCAGAAGGCCGAGAACCATGGGATGGTCGATGGGTTGGGGTCAACCAAGGGTTTGGGGTCAACCAAGGGTGTGGAGATGGTTGAGGGACAGCAGATGGCCGAGAACCATAGGATGGTTGATGGGTTGGGGTCAACCAAGGGTTTGGGGTCAACCAAGGGTTTGGGGTCAACCAAGGGGTTGGGGTCAACCAAGGGTGTGGAGATGGCTGAGGGACAGCAGATGGCCGAGAACCATAGGGTGGTTGATGGGTTGGGGTCAACCAAGGGTTTGGGGTCAACCAAGGGTGTGGAGATGGTTGAGGGACAGCAGAAGGCTGAGAACCATAGGATGGTCGATGGGTTGGGGTCAACCAAGGGTTTGGGGTCAACCAAGGGTGTGGAGATGGTTGAGGGACAGCAGATGGCCGAGAACCATGGGATGGTTGAAGGTTTGGGGTCAACCAAGGGTTTGGGGGCAACCAAGGGTTTGGGGTCAACCAAGGGTGTGGAGATGGCTGAGGGACAGCAGATGGCCGAGAACCATGGGATGGTTGATGGGTTGGGGTCAACCAAGGGTTTGGGGTCAACCAAGGGTTTGGGGTCAACCAAGGGTGTGGAGATGGTTGAGGGACAGCAGATGGCCGAGAACCATGGGATGGTTGATGGGTTGGGGTCAACCAAGGGTTTGGGGGCAACCAAGGGTGTGGAGATGGCTGAGGGACAGCAGAAGGCCGAGAACCATGGGATGGTTGAAGGTCTGGGGGCAACCAAGGGTTTGGGGTCAACCAAAGGTGTGGAGATGGTTGAGGGACAGCAGATGGCTGAGAACCATAGGGTGGTTGATGGGTTGGGGTCAACCAAGGGTTTGGGGTCAACCAAGGGGTTGGGGGCAACCAAGGGTTTGGGGACAGCTGAGGGACAGCAGATGGCTGAGACCCTCAAGGCAGTCAGGGTGACCCCCAGCTTGGGGACAGCTGAAGGTCAGGAGCCCCCGAGGGCCCTCGGGACGGTGAAGGGGATGGTCAAGAGCTGGAAGATGGTTGAGGGTCGGGGGACCCCGGGAGGAGACGGCCACCGCGGCACGAGCTCGGCTGAGGGACGGGGGGCAACCAGGACCTGTGGAGCCACCACGACCTCCACGTCAACCACGATGACCCCATCGGCCACGATGTCCCCATCAACCGTGATGACCCCATCGGCCACGACGTCCCCGTCAGCCACGATGACCCCATCAACCACGATGTCCCCATCAACCACAATGTCCCCATCAACCACAATGTCCCCATCGGCCACGATGACCCCATCGGCCACGATGACCCCATTGACCACGATGACCCCATCAACTGTGATGACCCCATCAGCCACGATGACCCCATTGACCACGATGACCCCATCAGCCATGAGGTCCACATCAACCACGATGACCCCATCAACCACGATGACCCCATCGACCACGATGACCCCATCAGCCATGAGGTCCACATCAACCGTGATGACCCCATCAACCACGACGTCCCCATTGACCACGACGTCCCCATTGGCCACGATGACCCCATTGGCTACGACGTCCCCACCAACCACAGTGTCCCCATCAACCATGAGGTCCACATCAACCACGACGACCCAATCAACCATGATGACCCCATTAACCACGAGGTCCCCATCGACCACAATGACCCCATTGACCACGAGGTCCCCACCAACCACGACATCCACGTCAACCGTGACGTCCCCATCAACCATGGTGTCCCCATCAACCGTGACGTCCCCGTCAACCATGGTGTCCCCATCAACCACAATGACCCCATCGGCCACGATGACCCCATCAACCACGATGTCCCCATTGGCCACGATGACCCCACCAACCACGATGACCCCATTGACCACGACGTCCCCACCAACCACAACGTCCCCATCAACCATGATGACCCCATCAACCATGATGACCCCATCGACCACAATGACCCCATTGACCACGAAGTCCCCATCGACCACAATGACCCCATTGACCACGAAGTCCCCATCAACCATGAGGACCCCATCAACCACGAAGTCCCCATCAACCATGATGTCCCCACCAACCGTGACGTCCCCACCAACCACAGTGTCCCCATCAACCATGATGACCCCATTGGCCACGATGACCCCATTGACCACGAGGTCCCCATCGACCACGACGTCCCCATCAACCATGATGTCCCCACCAACCGTGATGACCCCATCAACCGTGATGTCCCCATCGACCATGGTGACCCCATCAACCACAATGACCCCACCAACCACAACGTCCCCATCAACCATGAGGTCCCCACCAACCACGAGGTCCCCATTGACCACAACGACCCCATCAACTGTGATGACCCCATCAACCGTGATGACCCCATTGACCACGAGGACCCCATCAACCACAATGTCCCCACCAACCACGATGACCCCATCGACCACAACGTCCCCATCAACCGTGATGTCCCCATCAACCGTGATGACCCCATCGGCCACGAAGTCCCCATCAACCACGACGTCCCCATCAACCACGAGGTCCCCACCCACCATGACGTCCCCACCAACCACGGTGTCCCCACCAACCATGACGTCCCCATCAACCACGACGCCCACATCAACCACGACGCCCACGTCAACCATGACGTCCCCACCCACCGTGACGTCCCCACCCCCCACGATGTCCCCACCCCCCGTGATGTCCCCACCCCCGGTGACGTCCCCCCCCGTGCCGGGTGTCGGCGAGGGCGTTGCCGTGGTGGCTCCGGGGACGTGGGCCATGCGAGGGTCTCCCCACCGCCCAGCGGGGGCCCCCCCCCCCGTCCCACCCCGCCCTGCAGCGCCGCAGCGGTAACACCATCACCGTCCGCCCTCGGCGCTGTCCCGCGGCCGACGAAGCCACCGAGGTGTCCCCAGGGCCACCGCCCGCGTCCCCGGGGGCCACCGCCAAGCGGTACCCGAGGGCCGAGGAGATCCAGGTCATCGGGGGGTACCTGGCGCTGCCCCGCTCCTGCCTGGCCAAGAGCCACCCCCACCGCAAGAAGGTAGGACCTCCGTGGTCACCATGGTCCCCAACGTGTCCCCTCCCATCCTGGTGGCCCCAGAGGTGTCCCCTCCCGTCCTGGTGGCCCCGGAGGTGTCCCCAACCCGTCCTGGTGGCCCCGGAGGTATCTCCATGGGTTCCTCCAGCCCTTCGCTCTCTGCCCGTGTGGACAACATCGTCCCATCCTCTTCCGGGTCCTCGCTGGGCTCCGTCCTCGTCATGTGTGTCCCACCATGGTGTCCCCATCCCTCGTCTTCGTCTCCATCCCTCGTCTTCGTCTCCATCCTCGTCCCCTCTTGTCCCCACCGTGTCCCCATGATGTCCCCATCCCTCATCTTCATCCCTGTCCTCATCCCCTTTTGTCCCCATTGTGTCCCCATCCCTCATCTTCATCCCCATCCTCGTCCTGTGTCCCACCACCATGTCCCCATCCTCGTCTTCGTCCCCATCCTCATCTCCATCCCCGTCCCCTCTTGTCCCCACCGTGTCCCCATCCCTCATCTTCATCCCCATCCTCATCTTCATCCCCTATTGTCCCCATCATGTCCCCATCCTTCGTCCCCATCTCCATCCTCGTCCCCTCTTGTCCCCACCGTGTCCCCATCCCTCACCTTCATCCCTATCCCTCATCTTCGTCCCCATCCTTCATCTTCATCCCTATCCTCATCCCCTCTTGTCCCTACCGTGTCCCCATCCCTCATCTTCATCTCCATCCTCATCTCGTCTCGTGTCCCACCACTGTGTCCCCATCCCTCATCTTCATCCCTATCCCTCATCTTCATCCCCATCCTCGTCCCCTGTTGTCCCCATTGTGTCCCCATCCCTCATCTTCATCCCCATCCCTCGTCTTCATCCCTGTCCTCGTCTTCATCTCCATCCCTCATCTTCATCCCCATCCCCGTCCCCTTTTGTCCCCATCGTGTCCCCATCCCTCATCTTCATCTCCATCCTCATCTTCGTCCCCATCTTCATCCCCTCTTGTCCCCATCCCTCATCCCCTGTTGTCCCCACTGTGTCCCCATCCCTCATCTTCGTCCCCATCCCTCATCTTCATCTCCATCCCCATCTCCTCTTGTCCCCACCGTGTCCCCATCCCTCATCTTTGTCCCCATCCCTCATCTTCATCCCCATCCTCATCTCCTCTTGTCCCCACCGTGTCCCCATCCCTCATCTTCATCCCCGTCCTCGTCTCGTCCTGTGTCCCCCACCACTGTGTCCTCATCCTCGTCCCCTCTTGTCCCCATCCCTCATCTTCATCCCCATCCCCTCTTGTCCCCACCATGTCCCCATCCCTCATCTTTGTCCCCATCCCTCATCTTTGTCCCCATCCCTCATCTTTGTCCCCATCCCTCATCTTCATCTCCATCCTCATCCCCTCTTGTCCTCATCCTCGTCCCCTCTTGTCCCCCTCCATGTCCCCTCCATGTCCCCCCTTGGACCTCTTTGTCCCCATCCCTGGTCCTTGTCCCCCCCGTTGTCCCCCCATTGTCCCCACAATGTCCCCCTCATTGTCCCCTCATTGTCCCCCCAATGTCCCCCCACTGTCCCCCCAATGTCCCCCCACTGTCCCCCCATTGTCCCCCCATGTCCCCCATTGTCCCCCTCATTGTCCCCCCATTGTCCCCCCAATGTCCCCTCATTGCCCCCCCATTGTCCCCCTCATTGTCCCCCCCAATGTCCCCTCATTGTCCCCCCATTGTCCCCCTCATTGTCCCCCCAATGTCCCCCCATTCTCCCCCCCATTGTCCCCCCATTGTCCCCACATTGTCCCCCCATTGTCCCCCCATTGTCCCCCTCATTGTCCCCCAATGTCCCCCCATTGTCCCCCCAATGTCCCCCTCATTGCCCCCCCATTGTCCCCCCATTGTCCCCCTCAATGTCCCCCTCATTGTCCCCCCATTGCCCCCCCATTGTCCCCCTCATTGTCCCCCCAATGTCCCCTCATTGTCCCCCTCATTGTCCCCCCATTGTCCCCCCATTGTCCCCCCATTGTCCCCCCTCATTGTCCCCCCATTGTCCCCCTCATTGTCCCCCTCATTGTCCCCCCCAATGTCCCCCCCAATGTCCCCCCATTGTCCCCTGTGTCCCCCCCCCCTTACCCAGAATCCTTCGGGGACCCCAAAAACAGGAACCGGAGGGGGGGAGGGGGGGAGGGGACATTTCCCGGGCGGGGACACCTCCTCCCCCCCCCCCCCCCGTTAATGACCTCCCGTTAATTACCATTAAGCCATGAGGGGAATTAATTGCCATGGGAACGGGGGGGGGGGGGACACGGGGACACGGGGGGACAAGGGGGGACAAGGGGTCCCCAACCCTCACTGTCCCCAAAGTGTCCCAAAGTGTCCCCATCCCTCGGTGTCCCCAACCCTCAGTGTCCCCAAAATGTCCCCAAAGTGTCCCCAACCCTCAGTGTCCCCAAAGGGTCCCCAACCCTCAGTGTCCCCAAAGTGTCCCCAAAGTGTCCCCAACCCTCAGTGTCCCCCTGGTGTCCCCAAGGTGTCCCCCTGACACCCCCTAAGGTGTCCCCACGGTGTCCTCCCCGGTGTCCCCCACGGTGTCCCCCCCAGTGTCCCCCCAATATCCCCCCAATGTCCCCCCACAGTGTCCCATCGGTCCCCCCCCATTGTCCCCCCCAATGTCCCCCCAATATCCCCCCAGTGTCCCCCCCAATATACCCCCAATATCCCCACAGTGTCCCCCCCACAGTGTCCCCACGGTGTCCCCCCCAATGTCCCCCCAATGTCCCCCCAATATCCCCCCAGTGTCCCCCCCAGTGTCCCCCCCAGTGACCCCCACAGTGTCCCCACGGTGTCCCCCCAGTTTCCCCCCACTGTGTCCCCCCGGTGTCCTCAAGGTGTCCCCCCCGGTCACCCCCCAGTGTCCTCCCGGTGTCCCCCCAATAT
Source organism: Cuculus canorus (assembly GCF_017976375.1). Classification (NCBI taxonomy): domain Eukaryota; kingdom Metazoa; phylum Chordata; class Aves; order Cuculiformes; family Cuculidae; genus Cuculus; species Cuculus canorus. Next base: position 1,588,291 of record NC_071431.1, read on the forward strand.
CCCCCCCAGTGTCCCCACGGTGTCCCCCCATTCTCCCCCCATTCTCTGCCCAGTGTCCCCCCAGTCCCCCCAGTGTCCCCCCCAATATCCCCCCAGTGTCCCCACGGTGTCCCCCCATTCTCCCCCCATTCTCCCCCCAGTGTCCCCCCAGTCCCCCCAGTGTCCCCCCCAATATCCCCCCAGTGTGTCCCCCAGTGACCCCCCGGTCCCCCCACGGTGTCCCCCCAATATCCCCCCAATGTCCCCCCAGTGTGTCCCCCGCAGTGTCCCCTCAGTGTCCCCTCAGTGTCCCCCCAGTGTCCCCCCCAGTGTCCCCCCCAATATCCCTCCAATATCCCCCCAGTGTCCCCCCCAATATCCCCCCAATATCCCTCCAATATTCCCCCAATATCCCCCCAGTGTCCCCCCAGTGTCCCCCCAATATCCCCCCAGTGCCCCCCCCAATATCCCCCCAATATCCCTCCAATATCCCCCCAGAGTGTCCCCCAGTGTCCCCCCGGTCCCCCCCCATTGTCCCCCCAATATTCCCCCAATATCCCCTCAGTGTCCCCCCATTGTCCCCCCAATATTCCCCCATTGTCCCCCCAGTGTCCCCCCAATATCCCCCCATTGTCCCCCCAATATCCCCCAATATCCCCCCATTGTCCCCCCAATATCCCCCCAGTGTCCCCCCATTGTCCCCCCAATATCCCCCCAATATCCCCCCAGTGTCCCCCCAATATCCCCCCAGTGTCCCCCCCAATATCCCCCCAATATCCCCCCAGTGTCCCCCCCAATATCCCCCCAGTGTCCCCACAATGTCCCCCCAATGTCCCCCCAATATCCCCAGTGTGTCCCCCAGTGACCTCCCTGGTCCCCCCAGTGACCCCCCGGTCTCCCCACGGTGTCCCATTGGTCCCCCCCCAGTGTCCCCCCAATATCCCCCCAATATCCCCCCAGTGTCCCCCCAATATCCCCCCAATATCCCCCCAGTGTCCCCCCAATGTCCCCCCAGTGTCCCCCCACAGTGTCCCATTGGTCCCTCCCCAGTGTCCCCCCAATGTCCCCCCAATGTCCCCCCAATGTCCCCCCAATATCCCCCCAGTGTCCCCCCCAATATCCCCCCAATGTCCCCCCAATATCCCCCCAGTGTCCCCCCAATATCCCCCCATTGTCCCCCCAGTATCCCCCCAATATCCCCCCAGTGTCCCCCCCCAGTTGTCCCCCCAGTCCCCCCACGGTGTCCCCGCAGTGTCCCCCGCAGTGTCCCCTCAGTGTCCCCCCAGTGTCCCCCCCAGTGTCCCCCCAATATCCCCCCAGTGTCCCCCCAATATCCCCCCAGTGTCCTCCCCAATATCCCCCCAATATCCCCCCAGTGTCCCCCCCAATATCCCCCCAATATCCCCCCAATGTCCCCCCAATATCCCCCCCAATGTCCCCCCAATATCCCCCCAGTGTCCCCCCCAATATCCCCCCAGTGTCCCCCCAATATCCCCAGTGTGTCCCCCAGTGACCTCCCTGGTCCCCCCAGTGACCCCCCGGTCTCCCCACGGTGTCCCATTGGTCCCCCCCCAGTGTCCCCCCAATATCCCCCCAATATCCCCCCAATATCCCCCCAGTGTCCCCCCGGTCCCCCCCCATTGTCCCCCCAGTGTCCCCCCGGTCCCCCCCATTGTCCCCCCAGTGTCCCCCCAGTGTCCCTCCACGGTGTCCCATCGGTCCCCCTCCATTGTCCCCCCAATATCCCCCCATTGTCCCCCAAGTGTCCCCCCAATGTCCCCCCCGGGTCCCCCCACGGTCCCCCCGTTTTCGCAGCTGAAGATTTGGTTCAGCGATCGCGATTTGGAGCGAACGTTCTCGTACCCTTCGGAGGGGGCGGCTTTGGCCTCGTGGGGTCCCCCCGAGGAGTCACCCCCCCCCCACCCCCCCCAACCCCAACACCGTCGCGACAACGACGACGACGACGACGATGACGACGAAGAGCCCCCCACGACCCGCGGAGTGCCGGGGGGGCTGCGAGCACACACCCTGCTCGTGGGTGAGACTGGGGGGGACTGGGGGGGACTGGGAGGGACTGGGGGGGACTGGGGGGGACTGGGAGGGACTGGGGGGGACTGGGAATGGGGGGGACTGGGAGGGACTGGGGGGGAATGGGGGGACTGGGAATGGGGGGAATGGGGGGATGGGGGAATGGGGGGAATGGGGGGGACTGGGAGGCACTGGGAGGGACTGGGAGGGACTGGGAATGGGGGAATGGGGGGAATGGGGGGACTGGGAGGGACTGGGGGGGACTGGGAATGGGGGGGACTGGGAATGGGGGAATGGGGGGGACTGGGAGGGACTGGGAATGGGGGAGAATGGGGAGGAATGGGGGGACTGGGGAGAATGGGGGGGACTGGGAATGGGGGAATGGGGGGAATGGGGGGAATGGGGGGGACTGGGAATGGGGGAATGGGGGGGACTGGGGGGGACTGGGAGGGACTGGGAATGGGGGGAATGGGGGGAATGGGGGGGACTGGGAGGGACTGGGAATGGGGGGACTGGGAATGGGGGAATGGGGGGAATGGGGGGGAATGGGGGGAACTGGGGGGGACTGGGAATGGGGGGAATGGGGGAATGGGGGGAATGGGGGGGACTGGGAATGGGGGAATGGGGGGGAATGGGGGGACTGGGAGGGACTGGGAGGGACTGGGAATGGGGGGAATGGGAATGGGGGGACTGGGCGGAACTGGGAATGGGGGAGAATGGGGGGACTGGGGGGGACTGGGGGGGACTGGGAATGGGGGGAATGGGGGGGAAGGGGGGGACTGAGGGGCACTGGGAGGGACTGGGGGGCACTGGGGGGGACTGGGAGTCACTGGGAATGGGGGAATGGGGGGAATGGGGGGAATGGGGGGGAATGGGGGAATGGGGGGGACTGGGAGGGACTGGGAATGGGGGGAATGGGGGGAATGGGAATGGGGGAATGGGGGGGACTGGGAGGGACTGGGGGGGACTGGGAATGGGGGAGAATGGGGGGAATGGGGGGGACTGGGAGGGACTGGGAATGGGGGGAATGGGGGGAATGGGGGGGACTGGGGGGGACTGGGAATGGGGGGAATGGGGGGAATGGGAATGGGGGAATGGGGGGGACTGGGAGGGACTGGGGGGGACTGGGAATGGGGGGAATGGGGGAGAATGGGGGGACTGGGGAGGACTGGGAGGGACTGGGAATGGGGGGAATGGGGGGGACTGGGAGGGACTGGGAATGGGGGAATGGGGGGACTGGGGGGGACTGGGGGGGACTGGGAATGGGGGGAATGGGGGGGACTGGGAATGGGGGGAATGGGAATGTGGGGGACTGGGGGGACTGGGGGGGACTGGGAGGGACTGGGAATGGGGGACTGGGGGGAATGGGGGGGACTGGGAGGGACTGGGGGGGACTGGGAATGGGGGGAATGGGGGGGACTGGGAGGGACTGGGAATGGGGGGGACTGGGGGGCACTGGGAATGGGGGAATGGGGGGAATGGGAATGGGGGGACTGGGAGGGACTGGGAATGGGGGAATGGGGGGGACTGGGAGGGACTGGGAATGGGGGGAATGGGGGAGAATGGGGGGGACTGGGAGGGACTGGGAATGGGGGGAATGGGGGAGAATGGGGGGGACTGGGAATGGGGGAATGGGGGGGAATGGGGGGGACTGGGAGGGACTGGGAATGGGGGGAATGGGGGAGAATGGGGGGAATGGGAATGGGGGAATGGGGGGGACTGGGAATGGGGGGAATGGGGGAGAATGGGGGGAATGGGGGGAACTGGGGGGGACTGGGAATGGGGGGAATGGGGGGACTGCGAGGGACTGGGAATGGGGGAATGGGGGGAATGGGGGGGACTGGGAATGGGGGAATGGGGGGGACTGGGAGGGACTGGGAATGGGGGACTGGGGGGAATGGGGGGGACTGGGAGGGACTGGGGGGGACTGGGAATGGGGGAATGGGGGGGACTGGGAGGGACTGGGAATGGGGGGACTGGGGGGGACTGGGGGGAATGGGGGGAATGGGGGGGAATGGGCGGAATGGGGGGAATGGGGGGGACTGGGGGGCACTGGGAATGGGGGAATGGGGGGGACTGGGAGGGACTGGGGGGCACTGGGAATGGGGGGAATGGGGGGACTGGGGGGGACTGGGAGGGACTGGGAGGGACTGGGAATGGGGGGAACGGGGGGACTGGGGGGGACTGGGAGGGACTGGGGGGGACTGGGAATGGGGGACTGGGGGGAATGGGGGGGACTGGGAGGGAATGGGGGGAATGGGAGGGAATGGGGGGGACTGGGAATGGGGGGAATGGGGGAGAATGGGGGGGAATGGGGGGGAATGGGGGAATGGGGGGGCAAAAGGTGGGGGGTCTTGGTCTCCTTGAGGGGGGATTTGGGGGTCCTGGACTCCTTGGGTGGGGGGGGGGGGGCAAAAGGGTGTGGGGTTCCTGGAGTTCTCTGTAGTGGGGGGGGGTCCCCTCTCTATGTCTGTGCCCCCCCCTTTTCTCACCCCGTGCCCCCCCTTTCCCCCAACAGATGAATCCTGCCGCCGGTAGCCCCCCCCCCGGGGGGGGGGGGGGGCAGACCCACACCGGGACCCCCAACATCACCCCCCCCCATCCTCGGTGGACAGATAGACGGACAGACGGACAGACAGACGGACAGAGCCCCCCCCCATTCCCCCCATCCCCACCTGGAGGTGGAATTTTGGCGGGGTCCTAGTGCCCCCCCCCCCCCCCCATATCCCCACCTGGAGGTGGAATTTTGGCGGGGTCCTAGTGCCCCCCCCCCCCCCCATATCCCCACCTGGAGGTGGAATTTTGGCGGGGTCCTAGTGCCCCCCCCCCAATATCCCCACCTGGAGGTGGAATTTTGAGGGGGTCCTAGTGCCCCTCAGCCCCACCCGGAGGTGGAATTTTGGCGGGGTCCTAGTGCCCCCCCCTCCCACCCAGCCCCCCCCGGAGGTGGAGATTTTGAGGGGGTCCTAGTGCCCCCCCCCCCAATTTTGTAGCTTTTCTAGTGTGTGTGTGCGTGTGTGTGTGTAGGGTGGAGCTTAATGACCCTTAATGAGGTATTTTTAGCCTAATTAAGGGCTTTTTATAGCCACGGGAGGGGTGTGGGGGGGTCGGAATTGGGTCAAGCGGCGCTGTCCCAGTTAGGAACTGGGCGAGACCCAGTGAAACTGGGACAAGGGGGGGGCGGGGCTTGGGGAGGGGGGGGAAGGGAAGGGCGGTGCCACCGCTTGGTAGCGCTGTATCGCGATTGGGATCAATAAAAGGCGATGGCGGAGTCGTGAGAGCCAGGGGGGGCTTTGGCGGGGGGGGGGACGGGGCGGCATTTTCTACCGCGCAGCTCGACGCGACATTACGGTAATAGGGGGAGGGAGTGGGGCGGGGCTACTGAGAGCGAGAGGGTGTGGCTAGCTGGGAGGGGGCGTGGCTTAAGGCATGTGCTGGGCTATAGATGCGCAGCGCGGGTCGTGCAAGTGGGCGGGGGTGGATACGCGGGGGGGGGTGTCTAGAACGACACGCATGCGCAGGGAGCGAAGTGAATGGGCGGAGCTAAGAGGCGCGGGTGGGGCTATAGGGCACGGAAGGGGGAGGCGCATTCGCAAAGCACGCCATGGGCGGGGTTACGGTGGGTCCGCGGGCTGACGCGCATGCGCAGCGCGGGAAGTGAGTGGGCGGGGCTAAGAGGCGCGGGTGGGGCTATAGGGCCCGGAAGGGGGAGGCGCATGCGCAAAGCACGCCATGGGCGGGGTTACGGTGGGTCCGCGGGCTGACGCGCATGCGCAGAGCCTCTCGCGGGAGGCCGGGAAGGCCGCGGCGGCGGCGCAATGGCGGACCCGGTCCTGGAGCGTTGGGTGTCCGGGGAGCTGCAGGAGCTGCTGGGCATGAGCGGCCGCCACGTTCCCGCCTTCCTGGTGGCTTTGGCCCGGCGGAGCCGCAGCGCCGAGGAGCTGCTGGAGCGGCTGCGGGAGACCGAGGCGCTGCGGGTGGAGGAGCCGCGCGTCAAGGCCTTCGCCACAGAGCTCTGGGAGAAGGTGCGGGTGTCCCCCCCGGCTTCTTCGGGGCCCCTCCAGCATTGGGCCCCCCCCCCCCCCGAATCTCAGGGTCAACCCCGGGATCTTAGGGTCCTCCCCCATTATCGGGGTCCCCCTGGTTCTCGGGGTCCCCCCGTTATTGGGGTACCCACTGGTTCTCAGCCCTTCCTCCATTATTGGAGTCTCCCATCATTGGGGCCGCCCTGAAGCTCAGACTCCCCCCCCATTATTGGGGTCCCCCCGTTATTGGGGTACCCACTGGTTCTCAGCCCTTCTTCCATTATTGGAGTCTCCCATCATTGGGGCCGCCCTGAAGCTCAGGCTCCCCCCCCATTATTGGGGTCCCCCTGCTTCTTGGGGTCCCCCCGTTATTGGGGTACCCACTGGTTCTCAGCCCTTCCTCCGTTATTGGAGTCTCCCATCATTGGGGCCGCCCTGAAGCTCAGGCTCCCCCCCATTATTGGGGTCCCCCTGGTTCTCGGGGTCCCCCTGGTTCTGAGTCCTCCCTCTATTATTGGGGTCCCCCCCTGTTCCCCCGGTTGTCGGGGTCCCCCCTGGTTCTCAGTCCCCCCCTCTGTCATTGGGGTCCTGTCTGCATCTCAGGCTCCCCCCCCATTATTGGGGTCCCCCCGGTTCTTGGGGTCCCCCTGGTTCTGAGTCCTCCCTCTATTATTGGGGTGCCCCCCGGTTGTCGGGGTCCCCCCTGGTTCTCGGGGCCCCCCACTGTCCTCCTGCTGTTATTAGGTTCCCCCCGCGTTCTCGGGGTCTCCCTGGTTCTACGGATCAGCCCCCCATCATTGGGGTCCCCCCTGGATCATAGGCTCCCCCCTGGTTCTTGGGGTCCCCCCATCATCATTGAGGTTCCCCCCATTATCACTGGTTCTTGGGGTACCCACTGGTTCTCAGCCCTTCCTCCGTTATTGGAGTCTCCCATCATTGGGGCCGCCCTGAATCTCGGGCTCCCCCCCATTATTGGGGTCCCCCTGGTTCTCGGGGTCCCCCTGGTTCTCAGTCCTCCCTCTATTATTGGTGTCCCCCCCCAGGTTCTTGGGGTCCCCCCTGGTTCTCAGTCCTCCCTCTGTCATTGGGGTCCTGTCTGCATCTCAGGCTCCCCCCCCATTATTGGGGTCCCCCTGGTTCTTGGGGTCCCCCTGGTTCTGAGTCCTCCCTCTATTATTGGGGTCCCCCCAGGTTCTTGGGGTCCCCCCTGGTTCTCAGCCCTCTCCCATCAGGGTGTGGCCTGCCTCAAAGGGGTGTGGCCAATCACTGGGGGCGTGGTTTATCTCTAAGGGGGTGTGGCCAAAAGCACTGTGGGCGTGGTGTAGCTATAAAGGGGTGTGGTCTGGCTCAAAGGGGTGTGGCCAAAAAGCACTGGGGTGTGGTGTATCTCTAAGGAGGTGTGGCCTGGCTCAAAGGGGCGTGGCCAAAAAGCACCAGGGGAGTGGTGTAGCTGTAAGGGGGTGTGGCCTAGCTCAAAGGGGTGTGGCCAAAAAACACTGGGGGTGGTGTAGCTATAAGGGGGTGTGGCCTGGCTCAAAGGGGCGTGGTCAAGCACTGTGGGTGTGGTGTATATCTAAGGGGGTGTGGCCAAAAAGCACTCGGGGGTGGTGTAGCTATACGGGGGTGTGGCCAAAAAGCACTGGGGCCGTGGTTTATCTCTAAGGGGGTGTGGCCAAAAAGCACTGGGGGAGTGGTCTATCTATACGGGGGTGTGGCCAAAAAGCACTGGGGGCGTGGTGTATCTCTAAGGGGTGTGGTCTGCCTCAAAGGGGCGTGGCCAAAAAGCACTGGGGGAGTGGTGTATCTATACGGGGGTGTGGCCAAAAAGCACTGGGGGCGTGGTGTATCTCTAAGGGGGTGTGGCCTGGCTCAAAGGGGCGTGGCCAAAAAGCACTGGGGCATAGTGTAGCTATAAGGGGTGTGGCCTAGCTCAAAGGGGCGTGGCCAATCAGTGGGAGAGCTTGCTGCAGCCCTGAGGGGGCGTGTCCCTGAGGGGGCGTGTCCCTGAGGGGGCGTGTCCCTGAGGGGGCGTGTCCTGATGCTGCTCCCGCCCCCGCAGGTGCCCCGTGACGCCCCCCGGGAGCCCCCGGGCCGCGCGGCCGAGCGAGCGGCGCTGGAGCTGCAGCAGCGCAGCCGCCATTACCGCCTCGTCGACAGCGACGAGGAGGGCGCGGGGCCGGCCCCGAGCACCGAACCACCGCCACCGCCGCAACGGCGACGCCACCTGCGCCGACGCCGCTCCGAATCGCCCGAGGAGGACAGGAGCCCCTCACCCCCCGCGCCGCCGTGAGTAGCCACGGGGACCCTGGGTTTGGGGTACCCCTAACATTGGGGGTCCCCCTGGTCCTACTTTGCTTCTCAGCCATTGTTACTGTTTACTTCTATCCATTATTGGGGTGCCACGTGCTTCTTGGGGTCTCCCCACCTGGTGCTCCGTCTTCCCTACTTATTGGGGTACCCCTGGTTCTCGGGGTCCCCCTAACATTGGGGTTCCCCCTGGTTCTCAGGATCCACTCTGTTTCTCAGCCATTGTTACTATTTAGTTCTCGCCATTATTGGGGTGCCACCTGCTTCTTGGGGTGTCCCCATCATCGGGGTCCCACCTGGTTCTCCGTCTTCCCTACTTATTGGGGTACCCCTGGTTCTCGGGGTTCCTTCAGCATTGGGGTTCCCCCTGGTTCTCAGGATCCGCTTCGCTTCTCAGCCACTGTTACTATCTGATTCTCTCCATTATTGGGGTGCCACCTGCTTCTTGGGGTCTCCCCATCATCAGGATCCCACCTGGTTCTCTGTCTTCCCTACTTATTGGGGTACCCCTGGGTCCATCTAACATTGGGGTTCCCCCTTGTACTCAGGGTCCACTTTGCTTCTCAGCCATTATTACTATTTACTTCTCTCCATTATTGGGGTACCACCTGCTTTTTGGGGTGTCCCCACCTGGTTCTCCGTCTTCTCTACTTATTGGGGTACCCCTGGTTCTCGGGGTCCCTCTAGAATTGGGGTTCCCTCTTGTTCTCCAGATCCACTCTGCTCTTCAGCCATTGTTACTATTTAGTTCTCTCCATTTTTGGGGTGCCACCTGCTTCTTGGGGTCTCCCCACCTGGTGCTCCGTCTTCCCTACTTATTGGGGTACCCCTGGTTCTCGGGGTTCCTTCAGCATTGGGGTTCCCCCTGGTTCTTGGTCTTTCCTCTATTATCGGGGTCCCCACTCGTTCTTTGGGTCTCTGCCTATTATCAGAGTCGCTGTGGTTATTGGGGTCCCCCTATCATCAGGGCCCCTCTCCCCACCATTGGGGTCCCCCCCTGATTCTCAGACACCCCCATTATCGGGGTCTCCCCCATTATCGGGGTCTCCCCCATTATCAGTGTCCCCATGGTTATTGGGGTCCCCCTATCATCAGGACCCCTCTCTCCACCGTTGGGGTCCCCCCCTGCTTCTCAGACACCCCCATTATCGGGGTCTCCCCCATTATCAGTGTCCCTGTGGTTATTGGGGTCCCCCTATCATCAGGACCCCTCTCCCCACCATTGGGGTCCCCCCCTGGTTCTCAGGCTCCCCCATTATTGGGGTCTCCCCCATTATCAGCGTCCCCGTGGTTATTGGGGTCCCCCTATCATCAGGACCCCTCTTTCCACCATTGGGGTCCCCCCCTGGTTCTCAGACACCCCCATTATCGGGGTCTCCCCCATTATCGGGGTCTCCCCCATTATCAGGGTCCCCGTGGTTATTGGGGTCCCCCTATCATCAGGACCCCCTCTCCCCACCATTGGGGTCCCCCCCTGCTTCTCAGACACCCCCATTATTGGGGTTTCCCCCATTATCAGAGTCCCCATGGTTATTGGGGTCCCTCTATAATCAGGACCCCTCTCTTCACCGTTGGGGTCCCCCCCTGGTTCTCAGGCTCCCCGATTATCGGGGTCCCCGTGGTTATTGGGGTCCCCCTATCATCAGGACCCCTCTTTCCACCATTGGGGTCCCCCCCTGGTTCTCAGACACCCCCATTATCGGGGTCTCCCCCATTATCGGGGTCTCCCCCATTATCAGTGTCCCCGTGGTTATTGGGGTCCCCCTATCATCAGGGCCCCTCTCCCCACCATTGGGGTCCCCCCCTGCTTCTCAGACACCCCCATTATCGGGGTCTCCCCCCATTATCGGGGTCTCCCCTATTATCAGGCTCCCCATGATTATTGGGGTCCCCCTATCACCAGGTACCCCCCAATCACACACATCTCGGGGTTCCTTTTACTCCTCCGGAGATCCCTGACAGTATCCCCCTTCCCCCTTGGTTTTTGGGGTCCCCCCTTCACTCTGCTTTATCAGAGCTCTCCCAGACATAGAGGGGGGGTTCCCCTTTCCCTTTGGGGGTCCTCTGACTTTTGGGGTGCTTTTAGGGTCCCCCCAGGGGGGGTTCCCCTGAGCTTTCCGAGTCCCTTTGAGTGCCGAATCCACCTGGAATTTATTGGAGGGTTCCTACGTGAAACCCTTTCAGCTGTGTAAGAAGGGAGGATTTTGGGGGTGCCCCTGGGGTGGGGGTCCCCCCAATAACCTTCCCCCCCCCCCTCGGGAAGGGCTCCGACGTCGAGCGAGGAACCGGAAGCGGAATGGGAAGCGTCGGAGCGGGAACGGCTTCGGGATCTGGAGGAACGCGACGCCTTCGCCGAACGGCTGCGCCGCCGCGACCGCCAACGCACGCGCAACGTCCTCGAGCGCCCCGACGCCAAGGTGGGGGGCCCGGGGGGACCCCAAGATCGGGGGGTTTTTGGGGGGGGGACGGACACCCCCTTGCCAAGATCCGGAGGGTCCCTGCCTGGGATTTGGGATCTGTGAGGGGGAGTTGAGGGGGGATTGGGTGGGAATGGGGGTCTCTGGGTTTGATTTTGGGGTTCCCACTGGGATTTGGGGGTGCTGAGAGCAGAGCTGGGTGGGGTTGGGGGGTCTCTGAGTTTGATTTTGGGGTTTGGACTGGGATTTGGGGGTGCTGAGAGCAGAGCTGGGTTTGATTTTGGGGTTCGGACTGGGATTTGGGGGTGCTGGGATGGAACTGGGGGTCCCTGGATTTGATTTTGGGGTTCAGACAGGATTTGGGGGTGCTGAGGGCAGAGCTGGGTGGGACTGGAGGTTTCTGGGTTTGATTTTGGGGTTCAGACTGGGATTTCGGGGTGCTGAGAGCAGAGCTGGGTTTGATTTTGGGGTTCCCACTGGGATTTGGGGGTGCTGAGAGCAGAGTTGGGTTCGATTTTGGGGTTCGGACTGGGATTTGGGGGTGCTGAGGGCAGAACTGGGTGGGACTGGGGGTCCCTGGGTTCGATTTTGGGGTTCAGACTGGGATTTTGGGGGTGCTGGGACAGAAATGGGGGTCTCTGGATTTGATTTTGGGGTTCCGACTGGGATTTGGGGGTGCTGGGGGCAGAGCTGGGTGGGGTTGGGGCTCCAAGGGTTCGATTTTGGGGTTCCCACTGGGATTTGAGGGTGCTGGGATGGAACTGGGGGTCCCTGGGTTTGATTTTGGGGTTCGGACTGGGATTTGGGGGTGCTGGGATGGAACTGGGGGTCCCCGGGATTGATTTTGGGGTTCGGACTGGGATTTGGGGGTGCTGGGATGGGACTGGGGGTCCCTGGGTTTGATTTTGGGGTTCCCACTGGGATTTTGGGGTGCCGGGGGGGGTTGGATCTCGGGGGGCTTTCCCTGTCTTGACTTTTCCGGGTGGGAATGTGGGGGTCCCCCCCCTTCCCGCACCCCTTTTTCCTCCTCAGGCGTACGAAGAGGCCCAAAAGCGGCTCAGAATCGCCGAAGAAGACCAAAAATCCATGGTGAGCCCCGAGATCCGGAAAAAAAGAGATCCGGGAAAACCTGGATCCGGAGAAACCGAGATCCGGGAAAACCGGGATCCGGGAAAAAGAGATCCGGGAAAACCGGGATCCGGGAAAAAGAGATCCGGGAAAACTGAGATCCAAAATAACCGAGATCCGGAGAAACCGAGATCCAAAAAACCGAGATCCGGGGAAACTGAGATCTGGAAAACTGAGATCCGGGAAAACCGAGATCCGGAGAAACCAAGATCCGGGGAAACCGAGATCCGGGGAAACCGAGATCCGGAGAAACCGAGATCCATGAAAACCGAGATCCAGGGAAACCGAGATCCGGAAAAAAGAGATCCGGAAAACCGAGATCCAAAATAACCGAGATCCGGGAAAAAAGAGATCCGGAAAAACCGAGATCCGGAGAAACCGAGATCCGGAGAAACCGAGATCCGGAAAAAAAGAGATCCGGAAAAACCGAGATCCGGAAAAACCGAGATCTGGCAAAGCCGAGATCTGGCAAAATGGAGATCCAGTGAAACTGAGATCCGGAGAAACCGAGATCCGGAGAGACCGAGATCTGGCGAAACCGAGATCCGGTGAAGCCAAGATCCATGAAAACCGAGATCCGGCAAAGCCAAGATCCGGCAAAATTGGGATCCGGTGAAACTGAGATCCGGCAAAACCGAGATCTGGCAAAACTGAGATCCGGAAAAACTCAGATCTGGCAAAGCCGAGATCCGGCAAAACCGAGATCCGGTGAAACCGAGATCCGTGAAAATGGAGATCCATCAAAACCGAGATCCGGCAAAACTGAGATCCAGAAAAACTGAGATCTGGCAAAAACGAGATCCGGTGAGACTGAGATCCGGCAAAACTGAGATCTGTCAAAATGGAGATCCAGTGAAACCGAGATCCATGAAAACCGAGATCCGGTGAAACCGAGCTCCGGCAAAACCAAAATCTGGCAAAACCGAGATCCGGAGAAACCGATATCTGGCAAAACTGAGATCCATGAAAACTGAGATCTGGAAAAACCGAGATCCGGCAAAACTGAGATCCGGCAAAATTGAGATCCGGTGAAACCGAGATCCGTGAAAATGGAGATCCATTAAAATGGAGATCTGGCAAAACTGAGATCTGACAAAACTGAGATCCGGCGAAACCGAGATCCGGTGAGACTGAGATCCATGAAAACTGAGATCCGGGAAAACTGGGATCCAGCAAAGCCGAGATCTGGCAAAATGGAGATCCAGTGAAACTGAGATCCATGAAAACCAAGATCCGGCGAAACCGAGATCTGGCGAAACCGAGATCCGGTGAAACCAAGATCCATGAAAACCGAGATCCGGCAAAGCCAAGATCCGGCAAAATTGGGATCCGGGAAACTGAGATCCAGCAAAACCGAGATCTGGCAAAACTGAGATCCGGCAAAGCTGAGATCCGGCAAAGCCGAGATCCGGCAAAACCGAGATCCGGTGAAACCGAGATCCGTGAAAATGGAGATCCATTAAAATGGAGATCCGGCAAAACCGAGATCCAGAGAAACCAAGATCCGGTGAAGCCGAGATCCATCAAAACCGCGATCCGGCAAAACCGAGATCCGCTAAAACTGATATCCATCAAAACTGCGATCCGGCAAATCTGAGATCCGGCGAAACCGAGATCCGGAAAAACCGCGATCCGGCAAAGCTGATATCCATCAAAACCGCGATCCGGCGAAACCGCGATCCGGCGCAACCGAATTCCATCACAACGGAGCTCCTTGAAACCCTCTATCCGAGGCCGTTCCCATTTCTCCGCAGGTTCCGGAGCTGCGGAAGCGCTCGCGCCGGGAATACCTGGAAAAGCGGGAGCGGGAGAAGATGGAGGAGTTGGAGGCGGAGATCGCCGATGAGGAACTGCTCTTCGGCGAAGAGGCGCTGACGGGCGCCGAGCGCCGCGAGCTCCGCTACAAACGGCGCCTCCGGGATTTGGCGCGGGAATACAAACGCGCCGGAGAGAGGGAGAGGCTGGAAAAGAGCAACCGCTACCACATCCCCCAGGAGAGCCGGACGAAGGTGGGGGGACCCCAAAAACACCCCAAAAACGCCACAAAGAGACCCAAAAATGAACAACGGAGACCCAAAAATGCCCCAAAGAGACCCAAAAATGCCCCAAAGAGACCCAAAAATGAACAACGGAGACCCAAAAACGCCCCAAAGAGACCCAAAAACGCCCCACAGAGACACAAAAATGACCCAAAGAGACCCAAAAATGAACAACGGAGACCCAAAAATGCCCCAAAGAGACCCAAAAACGCCCCACGGAGAACCAAAAACGCCCCAAAGAGACCCAAAAATGCCCCAAAGAGACCCAAAAATGCCCCAAAGACACCCAAAAACGCCCAACAGAGACCCAAAAACACCCCAAAGAGACCCAAAAATGACCCAAAGAGACCCAAAAACGCCGCAAAGAGAACCAAAAATGAACAACGGAGACCCAAAAATGCCCCAAAGAGACCCAAAAATGCCCCAAAGAGACCCAAAAATGAACAACGGAGACCCAAAAATGCCCCAAAGAGACCCAAAAATGAACAACGGAGACCCAAAAATGCCCCAAAGAGACCCAAAAATGAACAACGGAGACCCAAAAACGCCCCAAAGAGACCCAAAAACGCCCCACGGAGACCCAAAAATGCCCCAAAGAGACCCAAAAACGCCCCAAAGAGACCCAAAAATGCCCCAAAGAGACCCAAAAATGAACAACGGAGACCCAAAAATGCCCCAAAGAGACCCAAAAACGCCCCAAAGAGACCCAAAAATGAACAACGGAGACCCAAAAATGCCCCAAAGAGACCCAAAAATGCCCCAAAGAGACCCAAAAATGCCCCAAAGAGACCCAAAAATGAACAACGGAGACCCAAAAACGCCCCAAAGAGACCCAAAAATGCCCCAAAGAGACCCAAAAATGCCCCAAAGAGACCCAAAACCGCCCAATGGAGACCCAAAAATGCCCCACGGAGAACCAAAAATGCCCCAAAGAGACCCAAAAACGCCCCAAAGAGACCCAAAAATGTCCCAAAGAGACCCAAAAATGCCCCACGGAGACCCAAAAACGCCCCAAAGAGACCCAAAAATGACCCAAAGAGACCCAAAAACGCCCAACAGAGACCCAAAAACGCCCCAAAGAGACCCAAAAATGCTCCAAAGAGACCCAAAAATGCCCCAAAGAGACCCAAAAATGCCCCACGGAGACCCAAAAATGCCCCAAAGAGACCCAAAAATGACCAACGGAGACCCAAAAATGCCCCAAAGAGACCCAAAAATGGCCCAAAGAGACCCAAAAATGGCCCACGGAGACCCAAAAATGCCCCAAAGAGACCCAAAAACGCCCCAAAGAGAACCAAAAATGCCCCAAAGAGACCCAAAAATGACCCAAAGAGACCCAAAAATGCCCCACAGAGACCCAAAAACGCCCCAAAGAGACCCAAAAACGCCCCAAAGAGACCCAAAAATGCCCCACGGAGACCCAAAAATGCCCCAAAGAGACCCAAAAATGCCCCAAAGAGAACCAAAAATGCCCCAAAGAGACCCAAAAATGCCCCAAAGAGAACCAAAAATGCGCCAAAGAGACCCAAAAATGAACAACGGAGACCCAAAAATGCCCCAAAGAGACCCAAAAATGCCCCAAAGAGACCCAAAAATGCCCCACAGAGAACCAAAAATGTCCAACTGAGAACCAAAAATGCCCCAAAGAGACCCAAAAGTGCCCCAAAGAGAACCAAAAATGCCCCAAAGAGACCCAAAAATGCCCCAAAGAGGCCCAAAAATGCCCCAAAGAGACCCAAAAATGCCCAACAGAGACCCAAAAATGCCCCAAAGAGACCCAAAAACGGCCCAAAGAGACACAAAAATGCCCCAAAGAGACCCAAAAATGCCCCAAAGAGAACCAAAAATGCCCCAAAGAGATCCAAAAATGAACAACGGAGACTCAAAAATGCCCCAAAGAGACCCAAAAATGCCCCAAAGAGACCCAAAAATGCCCCAAAGAGACCCAAAAACGCCCAATGGAGATCCAAAAATGCCCCAAAGAGACCCAAAAATGGCCCAAAGAGACCCAAAAATGCCCCAAAGAGAACCAAAAATGCCCCAAAGAGACCCAAAAACGCCCCAAAGAGACCCAAAAATGAACAACGGAGACCCAAAAACGCCCCAAAGAGACCCAAAAATGCCCCAAAGAGACCCAAAAACGCCCCAAAGAGACCCAAAAATGCCCCAAAGAGACCCAAAAATGCCCCAAAGAGACCCAAAAATGAACAACGGAGACCCAAAAATGCCCCAAAGAGACCCAAAAATGACCCAAAGAGACCCAAAAACGCCCAATGGAGACCCAAAAATGCCCCAAAGAGACCCAAAAATGCCCCAAAGAGACCCAAAAATGACCCAAAGAGACCCAAAAATGCCCCACGGAGAACCAAAAACGCCCCAAAGAGACCCAAAAACGCCCAACGGAGAACCAAAAACGCCCCAAAGAGACCCAAAAATGCCCCAAAGAGACCCAAAAATGAACAACGGAGACCCAAAAACGCCCCAAAGAGACCCAAAAATGCCCCAAAGAGACCCAAAAACGCCCCAAAGAGACCCAAAAATGCCCCAAAGAGACCCAAAAATGACCCAAAGAGACCCAAAAACGCCCCAAAGAGACCCAAAAATGCTCCAAAGAGACCCAAAAATGCCCCACGGAGACCCAAAAATGCGCCAAAGAGACCCAAAAATGAACAACGGAGACCCAAAAACGCCCCAAAGAGACCCAAAAACGCCCCACGGAGAACCAAAAATGCCCCAAAGAGACCCAAAAACGCCCCAAAGAGACCCAAAAATGCCCCAAAGAGACCCAAAAATGCCCCAAAGAGAACCAAAAACGCCCCAAAGAGACCCAAAAATGCCCCAAAGAGACCCAAAAATGCCCCAAAGAGACCCAAAAATGACCAACGGAGACCCAAAAATGCCCCAAAGAGACCCAAAAATGCCCCAAAGAGACCCAAAAATGCCCCACAGAGAACCAAAAATGTCCAACTGAGAACCAAAAATGCCCCAAAGAGACCCAAAAGTGCCCCAAAGAGAACCAAAAATGCCCCAAAGAGACCCAAAAACGCCCAACGGAGAACCAAAAATGCCCCAAAGAGACCCAAAAATGCCCCAAAGAGACCCAAAAATGAACAACGGAGACCCAAAAATGAACAACGGAGACCCAAAAATGCCCCAAAGAGACCCAAAAACGCCCCAAAGAGACCCAAAAATGCCCCAAAGAGACCCAAAAATGAACAACGGAGACCCAAAAATGCCCCACGGAGACCCAAAAATGCCCCAAAGAGAACCAAAAATGCCCCAAAGAGACCCAAAAATGTCCCAAAGAGACCCAAAAATGCCCCAAAGAGACCCAAAAATGCCCCACGGAGACCCAAAAATGCCCCAAAGAGACCCAAAAATGCCCCAAAGAGACCCAAAAACGCCACAAAGAGACCCAAAAACGCCCCAAAGAGACCCAAAAACGCCCCAAAGAGACCCAAAAATGCCCCACAGAGACCCAAAAATGCCCAACGGAGACCCAAAAATGCCCCAAAGGGACCCAAAAACGCCCAATGGAGACCCAAAAATGCCCCACGGAGACCCAAAAACGCCCCAAAGAGACCCAAAAATGAACAACGGAGACCCAAAAATGCCCCAAAGAGACCCAAAAATGCCCAAAGAGACCCAAAAATGCCCCAAAGAGACCCAAAAACGCCCCAAAGAGACCCAAAAATGCCCCAAAGAGACCCAAAAACGCCCCAAAGAGACCCAAAAACGCCCAATGGAGACCCAAAAATGCCCCACGGAGACCCAAAAACGCCCCAAAGAGACCCAAAAATGCCCCAAAGAGACCCAAAAATGCCCCAAAGAGACCCAAAACCGCCCAATGGAGACCCAAAAATGCCCCACGGAGACCCAAAAACGCCCCAAAGAGACCCAAAAATGCCCCAAAGAGACCCAAAAATGCCCCAAAGAGACCCAAAAATGCCCCACGGAGACCCAAAAATGCCCCAAAGAGAACCAAAAATGCCCCAAAGAGACCCAAAAACGCCCCAAAGAGACCCAAAAATGTCCCAAAGAGACCCAAAAATGCCCCAAAGAGACCCAAAAACGCCCCAAAGAGACCCAAAAATGCCCAACGGAGCCCCAAAAACGCCCAATGGAGCCCCAAATCTCCCCTCTATTCACCCCAAATCCCTCCCATCACCTCCAAGACCCCAACAATTCCCCCCCTTATCCCCCCAGGATCCCTCCTATCACCCTCAGGACTCCCCCAGCCTCCCCAAATCTCCCCTCTATACACCCCAAAATCCCTCTCATCACCTCCAAGACCCCCCTCTGGCCCCCCAAATCCCCCCTCTGTCCACCCCAAATCCCTCTCATCACCTCCAAGACCCCCCTCCAGCCCCCCAAATCCCCCCTCTAACCACCCCAAATCCCTCCCATCACCTCCAAGACCCCCTCCGGCCCCCCAAATCCCCCCTCTGTCCAGGCCAAATCCCTCTCATCACCTCCAAGACCCCCTCCAGCCCCCCAAATCCCCCCTCTGTCCACCCAAAATCCCTCTCATCACCTCCAAGACCCCCCTCCGGCCCCCCAAATCCCTCCCATCACCTCCAAGACCCCCCTCCAGCCCCCCCAAATCCCTCCCATCACCTCCAAGACCCCTTCCAGCCCCCCAAATCCCCCCTCTGTCCACCCCAAATCCCTCTCATCACCTCCAAGACCCCCCTCCAGCCCCCCCAAATCTCCCCTCTATCCACCCCAAATCCCTCCCATCACCTCCCAGCCCCCCCTCCGGCCCCCAAATCCCTCTCATCACCTCCAAGACCCCCCTCCGGCCCCCAAATCCCTCTCATCACCTCCAAGACCCCCCTCCAGCCCCCAAAATCCCCCCTCTGTCCACCCCAAATCCCTCTCATCACCTCCAAGACCCCCTTCCAGCCCCCCAAAACCCCCCTCTGTCCACCCAAAATCCCCAAGGTCCCCTCCCCACCACCTTTTGGGGGGGTTTCTGGGGGACCCCAGGGTGGTGTCACGGCTCTCGTCGCTCCCCTCTCTCCGTTAGAAGATCCCGGAGCGCGAGGAAGCGACGGGAGGGGAGGAAGAGCGCCTGGCGCCGCGGGACGAGCAGCGGCGATGGGAAGAGGAGCGCATCGGGGCGGCGGCGCTGCGTTTCGGGGCGCGCGACGCCGCCCGCCGGCAGCCCGCGAAGGATTACGACTTCGTGCTGGAGGAGGACGAGATGATCCAATTCGTCAGCGCCGTGCAGATGAAAGGCACCGAACCCGAGAAGGTCAGGGGGAGGGATTTTGGGGGGCTCCAGGGGGGTCCTGGGGGTGATGGGAGGGATTTTGGGGGACTGGAGAGTGTCTGAGGGGTGATGGAAGGGATCTTGGGGGGTTCCAGGGGGGTCCTGGGGGTGATGGGAGGGATTTTGGGGGGCTGGAGGGTGTCTGAGGGGTGATGGAAGGGATCTTGGGGGGCTCCAGGGGGGTCCTGGGGGTGATGGGAGGGGTCTTGGGGGGCTCAAGGGGAGTCCTGGGGGTGATGGGAGGGATACTGGGGGGCTGGAGGGTGTCTGAGGGGTGATGGAAGGGATCTTGGGGGGCTGGAGGGGGTTCCTGGGGGTGATGGGAGGGGTCTTGGGGGGCTCAAGGGGGGTCCTGGGGGTGATGGGAGGGATTTTGGGGGGGTGGAGAGTGTCTGAGGGGTGATGGAAGGGGTCTTGGGGGGCTGGAGGGGGTTCCTGGGGGTGATGGAAGGGATCTTGGGGGGTGGAGGGTGTCTGAGGGGTGATGGGAGGGATCTTGGGGGGTTCCAGGGGGGTCCTGGGGGTGATGGGAGGGATTTTGGGGGGCTGGAGGGTGTCTGAGGGGTGATGGAAGGGATCTTGGGGGGCTCAAGGGGGTCCTGGGGGTGATGGGAGGGATCTTGGGGGGCTCAAGGGGGGTCCTGGGGGTGATGGGAGGGATTTTGGGGGGGTGGAGAGTGTCTGAGGGGTGATGGAAGGGATCTTGGGGGGTTCAAGGGGAGTCCTGGGGGTGATGGAAGGGATCTTGGGGGACTGGAGAGTGTCTGAGGGGTGATGGAAGGGATCTTGGGGGGCTCCAGGGGGGTCCTGGGGGTGATGGAAGGGGTCTTGGGGGGTTCCAGGGGGGTCCTGGGGGTGATGGAAGGGATCTTGGGGGGTTGGAGGGTGTCTGAGGGGTGATGGAAGGGATCTTGGGGGGCTCCAGGGGGTTCCTGGGGGTGATAGGAGGGATCTTGGGGGGCTCCAGGGGAGTCCTGGGGGTGATAGAAGGGATCTTGGGGGGCTCCAGGGAGTCCTGGGGGTGATGGAAGGGATCTTCAGGGGCTGGAGGGTGTCTGAGGGGTGATGGAAGGGGTCTTGGGGGGCTCAAGGAGGGTCCTGGGGGTGATGGGAGGGATCTTGGGGGGCTCAAGGGGGGTCCTGGGGGTGATGGGAGGGATCTTGGGGGGTTCCAGGGTGGTCCTGGGGATGATGGGAGGGATTTTGGGGGGCTCCGGGGGGTCCTGGGGGTGATGGGAGGGATCTTGGGGGGCTCCAGGGGGGTCCTGGGGGTGATGGAAGGGATCTTGGGGGGCTCAAGGGGGTCCTGGGGGTGATGGGAGGGGTCTTGGGGGGCTCAAGGGGGTCCTGGGGGTGATGGGAGGGATCTTGGGGGGCTCCAGGGGGGTCCTGGGGGATGATGGGAGGGATCTTGGGGGGCTCAAGGGGGGACCTGGGAGGATGATGGGAGGGATTTTGGGGGGCTCCGGGGGGTCCTGGGGGTGATGGGAGGGATCTTGGGGGGCTCCAGGGGGTTCCTGAGGGTGATGGAAGGGATCTTGGGGGGCTCCAGGAGGGTCCTGGGGGTGATGGGAGGGATCTTGGGGGGCTCCAGGGGGGTCCTGGGGGTGATGGAAGGGATTTTGGGGGGCTCAAGGGGGTCCTGGGGGTGATGGGAGGGGTCTTGGGGGGCTCAAGGGGGTCCTGGGGGTGATGGGAGGGATCTTGGGGGGCTCCAGGGGGGTCCTGGGGGTGATGGAAGGGATCTTGGGGGCTCAAGGGGGGACCTGGGGGTGATGGGAGGGATCTTGGGGGGCTCAAGGGGGGACCTGGGAGGATGATGGGGGCTTTGGGGACACCAGAGGGGCTGGGGGGACACTGGGGGGATCCCAAGGGGTGATGGGGGGCTCTGGGGACACTGGGGGGGACCTGGAGGGGACACTGGGGGCTCTGGGGGGACCTGGAGGGGACACTGGGGACACTGGGGGGGGACTTGGGAGGATGGGGGGGGCTTTGGGGACACCAGAGGGGCTGTGGGGACACTGAGGTGACCTGGGAGGGGACAATGGGGACACTGGGGGGACCTGGAGGGGACATTGGGGGGGACCTGGAGGGGACAATGGGGACACTGGGGGGGACCTGGGAGGATGATGGGGACTCTGGGGACACTGGGGTGACATGGGAGGGGACACTGGGGGCTCTGGGGGGACCTGGGAGGGGACAGTGGGGACACTGGGGGGGACCTGGGAGGATGATGGGGGCTCTGGGGACACTGGGGGGACCTGGAGGGGACACTGGGGGGACCTGGAGGGGACATTGGGGGGACCTGGAGGGGACAATGGGGACACTGGGGGGACCTGGAGGGGACAGTGGGGACACTGGGGGGACCTGGAGGTGACAATGGGGGCTCTGGGGACACTGGGGGGACCTGGGAGGGGACAATGGGGGCACTGGGGGGACCTGGAGGGGACACTGGGGACACTGGGGGTACATGGAGGGGACAATGGGGACACTGGGGGTACCTGGAGGGGACTCTGGGGACACTGGGGGTACATGGAGGGGACAATGGGGGCTCTGGGGGGACCTGGGAGGATGATGAGGGCTCTGGGGGACACTGGGGGGGACGATGGGGGCTCTGGGGACACTGGGGGGATCCTGAGGGATAATGGGGGGCTCTGGGGACACTTGGGGGGACGATGGGGCCTCTGGGGACATTGGGGGACCTGGAGGGGACAGTGGGGACACTGGGGGGGAACTGGGAGGATGATGGGGTCTTTGGGGACACCAGAGGGGCTGTGGGGACACTGAGGTGACCTGGAGGGGACATTGGGGACACTGGGGTGACCTGGAGGGGACAGTGGGGACACTGGGGGGGACCTGGGAGGATTATTGGGCTCTGAGGACACTGAGGTGACCTGGGAGGGGACAATGGGGACACTGGGGGGATCCCAAGGGACACTGGGGACACTGGGGGGACCTGGAGGGGACAATGGGGACACTGGGGGGATCCCAAGGGACACTGGGGACACTGGGGTGACCTGGAGGGGACAGTGGGGACACTGGGGGGATCCCAAGGGACACTGGGGACAACGGGGGGGACCTGGAGGGGACAATGGGGACACTGGGGGGGACCTGGAGGGGACAGTGGGGACACTGGGGGGATCCCAAAGGACATTGGGGACACTGGGGGGGACCTGGGAGCATATTTGGGCTCTGGGGACACTGAGGTGACCTGGGAGGGGACAATGGGGACACTGGGGGGACCTGGGAGGGGACAATGGGGACACCGGGGGGACCTGGAGGGGACTCTGGGGACACTGGGGGGACCTGGGAGGGGACAATGGGGACACCGGGGGGACCTGGAGGGGACTCTGGGGACACTGGGGGGACCTGGAGGGGACAGTGGGGGGGACCTGGGGGGATGATGGGGACCTGGAGGTGACACTGGGGACACTGTGGGTGACAGGGGGTGTCTGTCCCCCCCCCCTCAGGAGGCGTCGTTGTCGTCGTCGGAGCGCGGCCGTCAGACGGCGCAGGAGGTGCGGCGCAGTCTCCCCATCTTCCCGTTCCGCGCCGAGCTGGTGGCCGCCATCGCCCACCACCAGGTGCTCATCATCGAGGGCGAGACCGGCTCCGGCAAAACCACCCAGATCCCCCAGTACCTGCACGAGGAGGTGCCGCCTGATAACGGGGCTGATAACGGGGCTGATAAGGGAGCCGGGGCTGATATGGGAGCCAGGGGGGCGGATAAAGGGGTCCAAGGGGCAGATAAGGGGTCCGAGGGGCGGATAAAGGGAGCTGAGGGGCACATAAAGGGGTTTGAGGGGCAAATAAAGGGGTGTGGGGGACAGATAAAGGGGCGAAGGGGGCTGATAAGGGGTCTGGGGGGCTGATAAGGGGGTCCAAGGGGCGGATAAAGGGGTCTGAGGGGCAAATAAAGGGGTGTGGGGGACAGATAAAGAGGCGAAGGGGGCTGATAAGGGGTGTGGGGGGCGGATAAAGGGGCAAAGGGGGCTGATAAGGGAGCCGAGGGGCTGATAAGGGAGCCGGGGGGCTGATAAGGGGTGTGGGGGGCAGATAAAGGGGTCTGGGGGGCAGATAAGGGGTCTGGGGGGCGGATAAAGGGGCGAAGGGGGCTGATAAGGGGTGTGGGGGGCTGATAAGGGAGCAGGAGGATGATAAGGGGTCTGGGGGGCTGATAAAGGGATCCAAGGGGCGGATAAGGGGTGTGGGGGTAGATAAAGGGGTGAAGGGGGCAGATAAGGGGCAAAGGGGGCTGATAAGGGAGCTGGGGGCTGATAAGGGAGCTGGGGGGCGGATAAGGGAGCCGGGGGGGCAGATAAGGGGTGTGGGGGGCACATAAAGGGGTCTGAGAGGCGGATAAAGGAGTCCAAGGGGTGGATAAAGGGAGCTGAGGGGCACATAAAGGGGTGTGGGGGACAGATAAAGGGGCGAAGGGGGCTGATAAGGGAGGGGGGGGCTGATAAGGGAGCCAAGGGGCTGATAAGGGAGAGGGGGACTGATAAAGGGGGTCCGGGGGGCGGATAAAGGGGTCCAAGGGGTGGATAAAGGGAGCTGAGGGGCAAATAAAGGGGTGTGGGGGGCAAATAAAGGGGTGTGGGGGACAGATAAAGAGGCGAAGGGGGCTGATAAGGGAGTCGGGGGGCTGATAAGGGAGCTGAGGGGCTGATAAGGGGTCTGGGGGGCTGATAAGGGAGCCAGGGAGGCGGATAAAGGGGTCCGAGGGGCGGATAAAGGGAGCTGAGGGGCAAATAAAGGGGTGTGAGGGGCAAATAAAGGGGTGTGGGGGACAGATAAAGGGGTGAAGGGGGCTGATAAGGGAAGGGGGGGCTGATAAGGGGTCTGGGGGGCACATAAGGGAGAGTGGGGCTGATAAAGGGGTCTGGGGGGCTGATAAGGGAGCTGGGGGGCGGATAAAGGGGCGAAGGGGGCAGATAAGGGGTCTGAGGGGCAAATAAGGGGTGTGGGGGGCGGATAAAGGGGTCTGAGGGGCAGATAAGGGGTGTGGGGGGCTGATAAGGGAGAGGGGGGCTGATAAAGGGGTCCAAGGGGCGGATAAGGGGTCTGGGGGGCTGATAAGGGAGCTGGGGGGGCTGATAAGGGAGCTGGGGGGGCTGATAAAGGGAGCGGGGGGGTGGATAAAGGGGCAAAGGGGGCAGATAAAGGGGTCTGAGGGGCAGATAAAGGGGTCTGAGGGGCAGATAAAGGGGTGTGGGGGGCAAATAAAGGAGCAGGGGGCTGATAAGGGAGCCAAGGGGCTGATAAGGGAGCTGGGGTCTGATAAGGGAGAGGGGGGCTGATAAAGGGGTCCAAGGGGGGGGATAAGGGGTCTGGGGGTCGGATAAAGGGGCGAAGGGGGCAGATAAGGGATCCAAGGGGCGGATAAGGGGTGTGGGGGGCAGATAAAGGGGTGAAGGGGGCTGATAAGGGAGAGGGGGGCAGATAAAGGGGCGAATGGGGCAGATAAGGG
The DNA here is from genome assembly GCF_017976375.1 of Cuculus canorus. Taxonomy (NCBI): domain Eukaryota; kingdom Metazoa; phylum Chordata; class Aves; order Cuculiformes; family Cuculidae; genus Cuculus; species Cuculus canorus. The sequence goes on from NC_071431.1 coordinate 1,612,959, forward strand.
GTGTGGGGGACGGATAAGGGAGCTGGGGGGCGGATAAGGGGTCTGGGGGGCAGATAAGGGGTGTGGGGGGCTGATAAGGGAGCCGGGGGGCTGATAAGGGAGCCAGGGGGCTGATAAGGGAGCTGGGGGGCTGATAAGGGAGAGGGGGGCTGATAAAGGGGTCCAAGGGGCGGATAAGGGGTGTGGGGGGTGGATAAAGGGGCGAAGGGGCGGATAAGGGGTCTGGGGGGCTGATAAAGGGGGGGGGGGGGGCTGATAAGGGAGCCGAGGGGCTGATAAGGGAGCTGGGGGGCAGATAAGGGGTCTGGGGGGCTGATAAAGGGGCGAAGGGGGCAGATAAGGGGTCTGGGGGGCAGATAAAGGGGTCTGAGGGGCGGATAAGGGGTGTGGGGGGCAGATAAGGGGACTGTGGGGCTGATAAGGGGTCTGGGGGGCGGATAAGGGAGCTGGGGGGCTGATAAGGGGTGTGGGGGGCAGATAAAGGGGCGAAGGGGACAGATAAGGGGTGTGGGGGGCAGATAAAGGGGTGTGGGGGGCAGATAAGGGGTGTGGGGGGCAGATAAAGGGGTGTGGGGGGCAGATAAGGGGTGTGGGGGGCAGATAAAGGGGTGTGGGGGGCAGATAAGGGGTGTGGGGGGCAGATAAAGGGGTGTGAGGGGCACATAAAGGGGTCTGAGGGGCAGATAAGGGGTGTGGGGGGCAGATAAAGAGGCGAAGGGGGCTGATAAGGGGTCTGGGGGGCTGATAAGGGAGCTGCGGGGCTGATAAGGGGTCTGGGGGGCTGATAAGGGAGCTGCGGGGCAGATAAGGGATCCAAGGGGTGGATAAGGGGTGTGGGGGGCTGATAAGGGAGAGGGGGGCTGATAAAGGGGTCTGAGGGGCAGATAAGGGGTGTGAGGGGCAGATAAGGGGTGTGGGGGGTGGATAAGGGGTGTGGGGGGCGGATAAAGGAGTCTGAGGGGGAGATAAGGGGTCTGGGGGGCGGATAAGGGGTGTGGGGGGCAGATAAGGGGCCTGGGGGGCAGATAAGGGGGGTTCAGGTGGTCCCCCCTGATCGGCGCCGCAGGGGTACACGCGGGGAGGGCTGAAGATCGGCATCACCCAACCGCGCCGCGTGGCCGCCATGAGCGTCGCCGCCCGCGTGGCCGTGGAGATGGGAACCAAACTGGGCAACGAGGTGACACGGGGGACACCAGGGGACACGGGGGGACACGGGGGGTGTGGGGACACCGGGGGGGCATGGGGGGGACAGTGGGGGACACGGGGGGTGTGGGGACACGGGGGGGACACGGGGGGTGTGGGGACACCGGGGGGACAGGGGGACATGGGGGATGTGGGGACATGGGGAGGGGACAGTGGGGGACACGGGGGGACAGGGGGGGACGGGGGGGACACGGGGGGTGTGGGGACACGAGGGGGCGTGGGGACATGGGGAGGGGACAATGGGGGACATGGGGGGTGTGGGGACACGGGGTTGAGGGGACAGTGGGGGACACAAGGGTATGGGGACACAGGGACAGTGGGGGACACGGGGGGACAGTGGGGGACACAGGGGTATGGGGACATGGGGAGGGGACAGTGGGGGACATGGGGGTATGGGGACACGGGGACAGTGAGGGACACGGGGGTGTGGGGACACTGGGAGGGACAGTGGGGGACACGGGGGGGTGTGGGGACACAGGGACAGTGGGACATGGGGGATGTGGGGGCATGGGGAGGGACAGTGGGGGACACAGGGGGTATGGGGACACAGGGAGGGGACAATGGGGGACACGGGGGTGTGGGGACATGGGGAGGGACATGGGGGGCTGTGGGGACACAGGGACAATGGGACATGGGGGCGTGTGGGGACATGGGGAGGGGACAGTGGGACACGGGGGGTGTGAGGACACGGGGACAATGGGGGACACAGGGGGTGGGGGACACAGGGAGGGGACAGTGAGGGACACGAGGGGTGTGGGGACATGGGGGGGTGTGGGGACACAGGGACAATGGGGGAGACGGGGGGCTGTGGGGACATGAGGAGGGACATTGGGGACACGGGGGGGTGTGGGGACACGGGGAGGGGACAGTGGGGGACACGGGGGTATGGGGACACGGGGAGGGGACAGTGGGGGACACAGGGGGGTGTGGGGACACGGGGAGGGGACAGTGGGGGACACAGGGGGTGTGGGGACATGGGGAGGGACAGTGGGGGACATGGGGGGGTGTGGGGACACGGGGAGGGGGACAGTGGGGGACACAGGGGGTGTGGGGACACGGGGAGGGGACAGTGGGGGACATGGGGGGGTGTGGGGACACGGGGAGGGGACAGTGGGGGACACAGGGGGTGTGGGGACACGGGGAGGGGACAGTGGGGGACATGGGGGGGTGTGGGGACACGGGGAGGGACATTGGGGGACATGGGGGGGTGTGGGGACACGGGGAGGGACGGTGGGGGACACGGGGGGGACAGTGGGGGACATGGGGGGATGTGGGGACACAGGGACAGTGGGGGACAGTGGGGGTGTGTCTGTTCCCCCCTCTGTCCCCACCTCTGTCCCCCCCCCATCCCCCCCTCTGTCCCCCCCTCTGTCCCCCCCATGGGGGACCACATCCCCACATCCCCCCATCCCCTGGGAGGGGACACATGGGGACAATCAAAAGGGAATAATGGGGGGACGGGGATGGTTTTGGGGGGGTCGGAGGGTGACCGTGGTGCCGTGGGGTGACACAGGTGTCCCCCCCGTTGTCCCTTGTCCCCAGGTGGGGTACAGCATCCGCTTCGAGGACTGCACGTCGGAGCGGACGCTGCTCAAGTACATGACGGACGGGATGCTGCTGCGCGAGTTCCTCACCGAGCCCGACCTGGCGTCCTACAGGTGACACCGGGGACATTGGGGACATTGGGGACACCGCGGGGGGGGCATTGGGGGCATTGGGGACACAGGGGACAGCGGGGACCCGAGGGACGCCAGGGGCGGCTGAGCAGAGGCCGCGTGGTCATAGTGCCCACCTCGTCCTGAGCGTCTTTGGGGTCGTCTTGGTGGTCCTCCTGTTTGTCCCTGTGTCCCCATGTGTCCCCGTGTCCCCATGTGTCCCCCTGTCCGTCCCCATGTCCTCCTGTCTGTCCCCATGTCCCCATGTGTCCCCACGTCCCCCTGTCTGTCCCCCTGTCCTCCTGTCTGTCCCCACGTCCCCCTGTCTGTCCCCATGTCCTCCTGTCTGTCCCCATGTCCCCATGTGTCCCCATATCCCCCTGTCTATCCCCATGTCCTCCTGTCTGTCCCCACGTCCTCCTGTCTGTCCCCATGTCCTCATCTGTCCCCATGTCCCCCTGTTTGTCCCCATGTCCCTCCCTGTCCCCATGTCCCCCTGTCCGTCCCCATGTCCTCCTGTCTGTCCCCACGTCCCCCTTCCTGTCCCCATGTCCCCCTGCCTGTCCCCGTGTCCCCATCTGTCCCCATGTCCCCCATCTGTCCCCATGTCCCCCATCTGTCCCCACGTCCCCCGTCTGTCCCCGTGTCCTCCTGCCTGTCCCCGTGTCCCTCTGTCTGTCCTCATGTCCCCCATCTGTCCCCATGTCCCCCTGTCTGTCCCCGTGTCCCCCATTTGTCTCCATGTCCCCCGTCTGTCCCCATGTCCCCTTATCTGTCCCCATGTCCCTCCCTGTCCCCATGTCCCCCATCTGTCCCCGTGTCCCCCATCTGTCCCCATATCCCCCTGTCTGTCCCCATGTCCCCGTGTCCCTCTGTCTGTCCCCGTGTCCCCATGTGTCCCCACATCCTCCTGTTTGTCCCCGTGTCCCCATGTGTCCTCGTGTCCCCCTGTCTGTCCCCATGTCCCCCATCTGTCCCCGTGTCCCCCTGTCTGTCCCCATGTCCCCCTGTCCGTCCCCGTGTCCCCATCTGTCCCCATGTCCCCCTGTCTGTCCTCGTGTCCCCCTGTCTGTCCCCATGTCCCCCTGTCTGTCCCCATGTCCCTCTGTCTGTCCCCATGTCCCCAACCCATCCCTGTGTTGTCCCCCTGTCTGTCCCCACATCCCTCTGTCCCCCTTCCTGTCCCCCTTCCTGTCCCCGTGTCCCTGTGTCCCCCTCCCCATCCTTCTGTCCCCGTGTCCCCCTGACTGTCCCTGTGTCCCCCTTCCTGTCCCCCTGTCTGTCCCCATGTCCTCCTGTCTGTCCCCATGTCCCCATATCTATCCCCATGTCCCCCTCCCCATCCCCGTGTCCCCCTGTCTGTCCCCATGTCCCCCTCCCCATCCTTATGTCCCCATGTCCCCCTTCCTGTCCCCATGTCCCCGTGTCCCCCTCCCCATCCTTATGTCCCCGTGTCCTCCTGTCCGTCCCCACGTCCTCCTGTCCGTCCCCATGTCCCCCATCTGTCCCCGTGTCCCCCTTCCTGTCCCCCTCCCCATCCTTATGTCCCCCTGTCCCCCTGCTTGTCCCCATGTCCCCCTCCCCATCCTCATGTCCCCATGTCCCCCTGTCTGTCCCCGTGTCCCCCTCCCCATCCTTATGTCCCCGTCTGTCCCTGTGTCCCCTTGTCTGTTCCCATGTCCCCCTCCCTGTCCCCCTCCCTGTCCCCATGTCCCCCTCCCCATCCTTCTGTCCCCATGTCCCCATATCTATCCGCATGTCCCCCTGTCTGTCCCCATGTCCCCCTCCCCATCCCATTGTCCCCCTCCCCATCCTTATGTTCCCCTGTCCCCCTCCCTGTCCCCATGTCCCTGTGTCCCCCTTCCTGTCCCCCTCCCCCTCCTTATGTCCCCATGTCCCCGTGTCCCCCTCCCCATCCTTATGTCCCCGTGTCCCCGTCTGTCCCCCTCCCCATCCCTCTGTCCCCCTCCCCATCCTTATGTCCCCGTGTCCCCCTGTCTGTCCCTGTGTCCCCCTGTCCCCCTCCCCATCCTTATGTCCCCCTGGCTGTCCCCATGTCCCTGTGTCCCCCTCCCCATCCTTATGTCCCCGTGTCCCCCTCCCTGTCCCCCTCCCCATGCTTATGTCCCCATGTCCCTGTGTCCCCCTCCCCATCCTATGTCCCCATGTCCCCCTTCCTGTCCCCCTCCCCATGCTTATGTCCCCATGTCCCCCTGTCTGTCCCCCTGTCCCCCTCCCCATCCTTATGTCCCTGTGTCCCCGTCTGTCCCCCTCCCCATCCCTGTGTCCCCCTCCCTGTCCCCCTCCCTGTCCCCATGTCCCCCTCCCCATGCTTATGTCCCCCTGTCTGTCCCCGTGTCCCCCTCCCCATCCTTATGTCCCCATGTCCCCCTCCCCATCCTATGTCCCCATGTCCCCATGTCCCCCTCCCCATCCTTACGTCCCCCTGTCCCCCTGTCTGTCCCCGTGTCCCCCTCCCTGTCCCCCTCCCCATGCTTATGTCCCCATGTCCCCGTCTGTCCCCCTCCCCATCCCTGTGTCCCCCTCCCTGTCCCCATGTCCCTGTGTCCCCCTCCCCATCCTTATGTCCCCGTGTCCCCCTCCCCATCCTTATGTCCCCGTGTCCCCCTGTCCCCCTCCCCATCCTTATGTCCCCATGTCCCCCTGTCTGTCCCCATGTCCCCCTCCCCATCCTATGTCCCCGTGTCCCCCTCCCTGTCCCCCTCCCCATGCTTATGTCCCCATGTCCCCCTGTCCCCCTCCCCATCCTATGTCCCTGTGTCCCCCTCCCCATCCTTATGTCCCCATGTCCCCCTCCCTGTCCCCATGTCCCCCTGTCCCCCTCCCCATGCTTACGTCCCCGTGTCCCCCTGTCCCCCCGGTGTCCCCCTGTCCCCCCGTGTCCCCCCCGTGTCCCCCCGGTCCCCCCGGGCACAGCGTGGTGATGGTGGACGAGGCTCACGAGCGGACGCTGCACACGGATGTGCTCTTCGGGCTCATCAAGGACATCGCGCGCTTCCGCCCGGACCTCAAAGTGGTGGTGGCTTCGGCCACGTTGGACACTCAGCGCTTCTCCGCTTTCTTCGATAACGCTCCCGTCTTCCGCATCCCCGGGAGGCGCTTCCCCGTCGACATCTACTACACCAAAGTGGGGGCACGGGGGGGACACGGGGGACACGGGGGGACACGGGGGGACACGGGGGGACATGGGGGGACATGGGGGGACACGGGGGGACACGGGGGGTGGAGGGGACACCGGGGGGAGATGGGGACACGGGGGACATGGGGGGAGATGGGGGGAGATGGGGATGGAGGGGACACGGGGGGAGATGGGGACACGGGGGGAGATGGGGACACGGGGGGAGATGGGGACATGGGGGACACGGGGGGGACAGAGGGGACATGGGGGACATGGGGGGGACGGGGGGGAGATGGGGATGGAGGGGACACAGGGGGTGATGGGGACACGGGGGGAGATGGGGACACGGGGGGAGATGGGGATGGAGGGGACACGGGGGGACACGGGGGGAGATGGGGACACGGGGGGACACAGGGACACGGGGGGACATGGGGACACAGGGGGAGATGGGGATGGAGGGGACATGGGGGGAGATGGGGACACGGGGGGAGATGGGGACACGGGGGGTGGAGGGGACACAGGGGGAGATGGGGACATGGGGAGAGATGGGGACACGGGGGGTGATGGGGGTGGAGGGGACACGGGGGGAGATGGGGACACGGGGGGGACAGAGGGGACATGGGGGGGAGATGGGGACACGGGGGGAGGAGGGGACACGGGGGGACAGAGGGGACATGGGGGGAGATGGGGACATGGGGGGGACAGAGGGGACACGGGGGACAGAGGGGACACATGGGGACACGGGGAGAGGTGGGGACACGGGGGGACACGGGGGATGGAGGGGACACGGGGGCAGATGGGGACATGGGGGGAGATGGGGACACGGGGGGACAGAGGGGACATGGGGGGACATGGGGACACAGGGGGAGATGGGGATGGAGGGGACACGGGGGGAGGAGGGGACACGGGGGGAGATGGGGACCCTCAGGTGACCCCGAGGTGCCCCTGAGGTGCCCCCGAGGTGACCCTGAGGTGCCCCCGAGGTGACCCCGAGGTCATCCTGAGGTGCCCCTGAGGTGACCCCGAGGTGACCCCTGCGGTGACCCCGAGGTGACCCCGAGGTGCTCCTGAGGTGCCCCTGAGGTGATCCTGAGGTGCCCCTGAGATGACCCCGAGGTGACCCTGAGGTGCCCCTGAGGTGACCCCGAGGTGACCCCGAGGTGATCCTGAGGTGACCCTGAGGTGACCCCGAGGTGACCCCGAGGTGACCCTGAGGTGACCCCGAGGTGCCCCCGCGGTGCCCCCGAGGTGACCCCTGGGGTGACCCCGTGGTGACCCCGCGGTGACCCCGGTGTGACCCCGTTGCCGCTGCCCGCAGGCGCCCGAGGCCGATTACCTGGAGGCGTGTGTGGTGTCGGTGCTGCAGATCCACCTCACGCAGCCCCCGGGGGACATCCTCGTCTTCCTCACCGGACAGGTGACCGTCCCCAACGTCCCCCTGATGGCCCCAATGGCCCCCTGATGTCCCCCTGATGTCCCCAATGGCCCCAGTGTCCCCCTGATGGCCCCAATGTCCCCCTGATGGCCCCCTGGTGGCCCTGTGGCCCCCTCATGGCCCCCTGTCCCTCGATGGCCTCGTGTTCCTCATGTCCCCATGATGTCCCCATGGTGTCCCCATGTACCTTGATGTCCCCATGTCCCCATGATGTCCCCATGGTGTCCCCTGATGGCCCCAATGTCCCCCCGATGTCCCCATGTCCACCGATGTCCCCTTGATGTCCCCAATGTCCCTGTGTCCCCTTGATGCCCCGGTGTCCCCGTGATGTCCCACTGTCCCCTGATGGCCTCGTGTTCCTCATGTCCCCATGATGTCCCCATGATGTCCCCATGGTGTCCCCTGATGTCCCTGTGTCCCCTGATGTCCCCCTGATGTCCCCATGTCCCCATGATGTCCCTGTGTCCTCATGATGTCCCCATGTCCCCCAATGTCCCCATGTTCCTCATGTCCCCATGTTCCTTATGTCCCCCCAATGTCCCCATGTCCCCATGGTGTCCCCGTGTCCCTTGATGTCCCCATATCCCCCTGATGTCCCCATGTCCTCATGATGTCCCTATGTCCCCTGCTGTCCCCATGTCCCCCAATGTCCCCATGTCTCCTGATGTCCCCATGTTCCTTATGTCCCCCCAATGTCCCCATGTCCCCTGATGTCCCCATGCCCCCTTGATGTCCCTGTGTCCCCATGATGTCCCGCTGTCCCCAATGTCCCCGTGTCCCCCGATGTCCCTGTGTCCCTTGGTGTCCCCATGTCCTCGTGATGTCCCCACGTCTCCTGATGTCCCTGTGTCCTCATGATGTCCCCATGTCCCCATGATGTCCCCATGTCCCTTGATGTCCCCATATCCCCCGATGTCCCCTAATGTCCCCATATCTCCTGATATCCCCATGTTCCTCATGTCCCCCAATGTCTCCATGTCCCCTGATGTCCCCATATCTCCTGATGTCCCCATGTTCCTGATGTCCCCGTGTCCCCCTGATGTCCCCAGTGTTCCTTTGATGTCCCCATATCTCCTGATGTCCCCATGTTCCTTATGTCCCCCCAATGTCTCCATGTCCCCTGATGTCCCCATGTCCCCTGATGTCCCCGTGTCCCCTGCTGTCCCCATGTCCCCTGCTGTCCCCATGTCCTCATGATGTCCCCATGTCCCCTGATGTCCCCGTGTCCCCCTGATGTCCCCATGTCCTCATGATGTCCCCACGTCTCCTGATGTCCCTGTGTCCTCATGATGTTCCCATGTCCCCATGATGTCCCCATATCCCCCGATGTCCCCATATCTCCTGATATCCCCATGTTCCTTATGTCCCCCAATGTCCCCGTGTCCCCATGATGTCCCCCTGTCCCCAATGTCCCCATGTCCTCATGATGTCCCCCTGATGTCCCCATGTCCTCATGATGTCCCCGTGTCCCCCAATGTCCCCATATCTCCTGATGTCCCCATGTTCCTTATGTCTCCCCAATGTCCCCATGATGTCCCGATGTCCCCCTGATGTCCCCCGATGTCCCTGTGTCCCTTGATGTCCCCATGTCCCCCAATGTCCCCATGTCCCCCAATGTCCCCATGTCCCCATGATGTCCCGATGTCCCCCTGATGTCCCCATGATGTCCCTGTGTCCCTTGATGTCCCCATGTCCCCCAATGTCCCCATGTCCCCTGATGTCTCCATGTTCCTTATGTCCCCCCAATGTCCCCATGTCCCCATGATGTCCCGATGTCCCCATGTCCTCATGATGTCCCTGTGTCCCTTGATGTCCCCGTGTCCCCCTGATGTCCCCATGTCCTCATGATGTCCCCACGTCTCCTGATGTCCCTGTGTCCTCATGATGTCCCCATGTCCCCTGATGTCCCCATATCTCCTGATGTCCCCATGTTCCTTATGTCCCCCTGATGTCCCCAATGTCCCCCCCATGTCCCTGATGTCCCCAATGTCCCCGCTGTCCCCGCGGTGCCCCAGGAGGAGATCGAGGCGTGCGTGGAGCTGCTGCAGGAGCGCTGCCGCCGCCTGGGCTCCTCCCTGTCCCCCCGTGTCCCCCCATGTCCCCGTGTCCCCCCATGTCCCCTGATGTCCCCAATGTCCCCAATGTCCCCGCTGTCCCCGCGGTGCCCCAGGAGGAGATCGAGGCGTGCGTGGAGCTGCTGCAGGAGCGCTGCCGCCGCCTGGGCTCCTCCCTGTCCCCCCGTGTCCCCCCATGTCCCCTGATGTCCCCATGTCCCCCCATGTCCCCTGATGTCCCCAATGTCCCCAATGTCCCCGCTGTCCCCGCGGTGCCCCAGGAGGAGATCGAGGCATGCGTGGAGCTGCTGCAGGAGCGCTGCCGCCGCCTGGGCTCCTCCCTGTCCCCCCGTGTCCCCCCATGTCCCCTGATGTCCCCATGTCCCCCCATGTCCCCTGATGTCCCCAATGTCCCCAATGTCCCCGCTGTCCCCGCGGTGCCCCAGGAGGAGATCGAGGCATGCGTGGAGCTGCTGCAGGAGCGCTGCCGCCGCCTGGGCTCCTCCCTGTCCCCCCATGTCCCCCCATGTCCCCATGTCCCCCCATGTCCCCTGATGTCCCCAATGTCCCCAATGTCCCCAATGTCCCCGCGGTGCCCCAGGAGGAGATCGAGGCGTGCGTGGAGCTGCTGCAGGAGCGCTGCCGCCGCCTGGGCTCGCGGCTGCCGGAGCTGTTGGTGTTGCCCATTTACGCCAATCTGCCCTCGGATATGCAGGCGCGCATCTTCCAGCCCACCCCGCCCGGCGCCCGCAAGGTGGGCGGGGCTTAGGGGGGAAAGGGGCGGAGTCTGCATGTATGGGGCGGGGCCGGAGGGGGGGCTGTGGTGGGGAAGGGGCGTGGCCTGAGGGGGCAGAGTGTGTGTATATGGGGCTGTGGTGGAGGAGGGGCGTGGCCTGAGGGGAGGGGCGGAGTCTGTATGTATGGGGCGGAGCCTGAGGGGGCTGTGGTAGGAAGGGGCGTGGCCTGAGGGGGCAGAGTCTGTCTATATGGGGCTGTGGTGGGGAAGGGGCGTGGCCTGAGGGGAGGGGCAGAGTGTGTATGTATGGGGTGGGGGCTGAGGAGGGGCTGTAGTGGGGAAGGGGCGTGGCCTGAGGGGAGAGGTGGAGTCTGTATGTATGGGGCGGGGCTTGAGGGGGCTGCAGTGGGAAGGGGTGGGGTCTGAGGAAGGGCTGTGGTGTGGAAAGGGGCGTGGCCTGATGGGGTGGAGTCTGTCTATATGGGGCTGTGGTGGGGAAGGGGCGTGGCCTGAGGGGGCGGAGTCTGTATATATGGGGCTGTGGTGGGGAAGGGGCGTGGTCTGAGGGGAGGGGCGGAGTCTGCATGTATGGGGCGGGGCCAGAGGGGGGCTGTGGTGGGGAAGGGGCGTGGCCTGAGGGGAGGGGCAGAGTCTGTATGTATGGGGCGGAGCCTGAGGGGCTGTGGTAGGAAGGGGCGTGGCCTGAGGGGGCAGAGTCTGTCTATATGGGGCTGTGGTGGGGAAGGGGCGTGGCCTGAGGGGAGGGGCAGAGTGTGTATGTATGGGGTGGGGGCTGAGGAGGGGCTGTAGTGGGGAAGGGGCGTGGCCTGAGGGGGCGGAGTGTGTGTATATGGGGCTGTGGTGGAGGAGGGGCGTGGTCTGAGGGGAGGGGCGGAGTCTGTATGTATGGGGCGGAGCCTGAGGGGGCTGTGGTAGGAAGGGGCGTGGCCTGAGGGGGCAGAGTCTGTCTATATGGGGCTGTGGTGGGGAAGGGGCGTGGCCTGAGGGGAGGGGCGGAGTGTGTATGTATGGGGTGGGGGCTGAGGAGGGGCTGTGGTGGGGAAGGGGCGTGGCCTGAGGGGAGGGGCGGAGTCTGTATGTATGGGGCGGAGCCTGAGGGGCTGTGGTAGGAAGGGCCGTGGCCTGAGGGGAGGGGCGGAGTGTGTATGTATGGGGCGGGGCCGGAGGGGGGCTGTGGTGGGGAAGGGGCGTGGCCTGAGGGGGCAGAGTCTGTCTGTATGGGGCTGTGGTGGAGGAGGGGCGTGGCCTGAGGGGAGGGGTGGAGTCTGCATGTATGGGGCGGAGCCTGAGGGGCTGTGGTAGGAAGGGGCGTGGCCTGAGGGGGCAGAGTCTGTCTATATGGGGCTGTGGTGGGAAGGGGCGTGGCCTGAGGGGAGGGGCGGAGTCTGTATGTATGGGGCGGGGCTTGAGGGGGCTGTGGTGGGAAGGAGTGGGGTCTGAGGGGAGGGGCAGAGTCAATAAGTATGGGGCGGGGCTTGAGGAGGCTGTGGTGGGAAGGGGCGTGGCCTGAGGGGAGGGGCGGAGTGTGTATGTATGGGGCGGGGGCTGAGGGGGCTGTGGTGGGAAGGGGTGGGGCCTGAGGTGGGGCTGTGGTGTGGAAAGGGGCGTGGCCTGGTGGGGGCGGAGGCTGTGCTGGGGAAGGGGCGGGGCCTGAGGGGCAGAGTCTGTCTATATGGGGCTGTGGTGGAGGAGGGGCGTGGCCTGAGGGGAGGGGCGGAGTCAGCATTTATGGGGCGGGGGCTGAGGTGGGGCTGTGGTGGAGGAGGGGCGTGGCCTGAGGGGGAGGGGCGGGGTCTGTATGTATGGGGTGGGGTCTGAGGAAGGGCTGTGGTGTGGAAAGGGGCGTGGCCTGAGGGGGCGGAGTCTATGTATGGGGCGGGGGGCTGTGGTGGGGAAGGGCGGGGCCAGAGGGGAGGGGCTTTGGGGGGCTGTGGTAGGGGAAGGGGCAGGGGCTGAGGGGAGGGGCGGGGTCTGTGTGTATGGGGCGTGGCCTAAGGGGGCAGTGGTGAGGAAAGGGGCGGGGCCTGATGGGGAGGGGTGGGGCCTACGGGGCAGTGGTGAGGAAGGGGCGGGGCCTGAGGGGAGAGGGCGGAGTCGGCATCTACGGAGAGGAGGCTTGTGCGAAAGGGGCGGGGTCATCGCTGAGGGGGCGGGGCCAGACAGGAGTGGGCGTGTCTTTGAGGGGTGGGTGTGTCTTCAGGACGAGGACGTGGCCTCAACCTGGTGAGGTCAATGGGGTGAGGGCGGTGCCTGAGGGCTGAAAAGGGTGGGGCTTGATGGGGAGGCGTGGCTAAACAGGGGGCGTGGCCTGTGACCCCTCCCCCTTCATCCCCCAGGTGGTGGTGGCCACCAACATCGCGGAGACATCGGTGACGATCGATGGCATCGTTTACGTCCTCGACCCCGGGTTCTGCAAACAGAAGAGCTACAGCGCCCGCACCGGCATGGAGTCCCTCGTCGTCACCCCCTGCTCGCGGGTACCGCCGTCCCCCCCCATCCATGGGGGGTTCCCGGTGTCACGCCACCTCCATGGGGGCTCCCGGTGTCACCCCACCTCCATAGGGGCTCCCGGTGTCACCCCACGTCCATAGGGGCTCCCGGTGTCACCCCATCTCCATAGGGGCTCATGGTGTCACCCCACCTCCATGGGGGCTCCCGGTGTCACCCCACCTCCATAGGGGCTCCCGGTGTCACCCCACCTCCATAGGGGCTCATGGTGTCACCCCCCCTCCATAGGGGCTCCCGGTGTCACCCCACCTCCATAGGGGCTCATGGTGTCACCCCCATCTCCATAGGGGCTCCCGGTGTCACCCCACCTCCATAGGGCCTCATGGTGTCACCCCATCTCCATAGGGGCTCATGGTGTCACCCCACCTCCATAGGGGCTCCCGGTGTCACCCCATCTCCATAGGGGCTCCCGGTGTCACCCCACCTCCATAGGGGCTCATGGTGTCACCCCATCTCCATAGGGGCTCATGGTGTCACCCCCCATCCATAGGGGGCTCCCGGTGTCACCCCATCTCCATAGGGGCTCATGGTGTCACCCCACCTCCATGGGGGCTCCCGGTGTCACCCCACCTCCATAGGGGCTCCCGGTGTCACCCCATCTCCATAGGGGCTCATGGTGTCACCCCACCGCCATGGGGGCTCCCGGTGTCACCCCACCTCCATAGGGGCTCCCGGTGTCACCCCACCTCCATGGGGGCTCCCGGTGTCACCCCACCTCCATAGGGGCTCCCGGTGTCACCCCATCTCCATAGGGGCTCATGGTGTCACCCCACCTCCACAGGGGCTCATGGTGTCACCCCACCTCCATAGGGGCTCATGGTGTCACCCCACCTCCACAGGGGCTCATGGTGTCACCCCACCTCCATAGGGGCTCATGGTGTCACCCCACCTCCATAGGGGCTCACGGTGTCACCTCATCTCCATAGGGGCTCCCGGTGTCACCCCACCTCCATAGGGGCTCATGGTGTCACCCCACCTCCATAGGGGCTCATGGTGTCACCCCACCTCCATAGGGGCTCATGGTGTCACCCCACCTCCACAGGGGCTCATGGTGTCACCCCACCTCCATAGGGGCTCATGGTGTCACCCCACCTCCATAGGGGCTCCCGGTGTCACCTCATCTCCATAGGGGCTCCCGGTGTCACCCCACCTCCATAGGGGCTCATGGTGTCACCCCATCTCCATAGGGGCTCATGGTGTCACCCCACCTCCATAGGGGCTCCCGGTGTCACCCCATCTCCATAGGGGCTCCCGGTGTCACCTCATCTCCATAGGGGCTCCTGGTGTCACCCCACCTCCATAGGGGCTCCCGGTGTCACCCCATCTCCATAGGGGCTCCCGGTGTCACCCCACCTCCATAGGGGCTCCTGTCCCCTCCGTGTCCCCTCCAGGTGTCCCCTCCACGTTCTCCTCTCCCCTCCAGGTGTCCCCTCCAGGTGTCCCCTCCAGGTGTCCCCTCCAGGTGTCCCCTCCACGTCCCCCGGTGTCCCCCACGCTGTCACCCTTTGGGTGACGTGTGACAATGTCCCCGCAGGCCTCAGCGAACCAGCGGGCGGGCCGGGCGGGACGAGTGGCTCCGGGCAAGTGTTTCCGCCTCTACACGGCGTGGGCCTTCCAGCACGAACTGGAGGAGACGCCCGTGCCCGAGATCCAACGCTCCGACCTCGGCTCCCTCGTCCTCCTCCTCAAGAGCCTCGGTGAGCGTCGCGTGAGGGCATCTCGGGAGCTTTGGAGCATCTGGGAGGGCATTGGGACACCTCAGGAGGCACTTTGAGGACATCTCGGGGAGCTTTGGAGCATCTGGGAGGGCATTGGGACACCTCAGGAGGCACTTTGAGGGCATCTCGGGGAGCTTTGGAGCATCTGGGAGGGCATAGGGACACCTCAGGAGGCACTTTGAGGACATCTCGGGGAGCTTTGGAGCATCTGGGAGGGCATTGGGACACCTCAGGAGGCACTTTGAGGGCATCTCGGGGAGCTTTGGAGCATCTGGGAGGGCATTGGGACACCTCAGGAGGCACTTTGAGAGCCGTGAGGGCATCTCGGGAGCTTTGGAGCATCTGGGAGGGCATTGGGACACCTCAGGAGGCACTTTGAGGGCATCTCGAGGAGCTTTGGAGCATCTGGGAGGGCTTTGGGACACCTCAGGAGGCACTTTGAGGACATCTCGGGAGCTTTGGAGCATCTGGGAGGGCATTGGGACACCTCAGGAGGCACTTTGAGGGCATCTCGGGAGCTTTGGAGCATCTGGGAGGGCATTGGGACACCTCAGGAGCCACTTTGAGGGCATCTCGGGAGCTTTGGAGCATCTGGGAGGGCATTGGGACACCTCAGGAGGCACTTTGAGGGCCGTGAGGACATCTCGGAGAGCTTTGGAGCATCTGGGAGGGCATTGGGACACCTCAGGAGGCACTTTGAGGACATCTCGGGGAGCTTTGGAGCATCTGGGAGGGCATTGGGACACCTCAGGAGGCACTTTGAGGGCATCTCAGGGAGCTTTGGAGCATCTGGGAGGGCATTGGGACACCTCAGGAGGCACTTTGAGGGCATCTCGGAGAGCTTTGGAGCATCTGGGAGGGCATTGGGACACCTCAGGAGGCACTTTGAGGGCATCTCGGGGAGCTTTGGAGCATCTGGGAGGGCATTGGGACACCTCAGGAGGCACTTTGAGGGCATCTCGGGGAGCTTTGGAGCATCTGGGAGGGCATTGGGACACCTCAGGAGGCACTTTGAGGGCATCTCGGGGAGCTTTGGAGCTTCTGGGAGGGCATTGGGACACCTCAGGAGGCACTTTGAGGGCATCTCGGGGAGCTTTGGAGCATCTGGGAGGGCATTGGGACACCTCAGGAGGCACTTTGAGGGCCGTGAGGACATCTCGGGGAGCTTTGGAGCACCTGGGAGGGCATTGGGACACCTCAGGAGGCACTTTGAGGGCATCTCGGGGAGCTTTGGAGCATCTGGGAGGGCATTGGGACACCTCAGGAGGCACTTTGAGGGCATCTCGGGGAGCTTTGGAGCATCTGGGAGGGCATTGGGACACCTCAGGAGGCACTTTGAGGACATCTCGGGGAGCTTTGGAGCTTCTGGGAGGGCTTTGGTGGCCCTGAGGTGGCCCTGTGGTGGCCCTGAGGTGGCCCTGAGGTGGCCCTGAGGTGGCCCCGTCCGTAGGGATCAACGATCTCATCCACTTTGACTTCTTGGACCCTCCACCCCATGAGACGTTGGTGTTGGCGCTGGAGCAGCTCTACGCGCTGGGGGCCCTCAACCACCTGGGCGAGCTCACCACGGTACTGGGAGCACTGGGAGGCACTGGGAGGCACTGGGAGGGACTGGGAGGGACTGGGGAGGGGGTGGTGGACCTCATGGTTGACCTCACCACGGTACTGGGAGCACTGGGAGGGACTGGGAGGCACTGGGAGGGACTGGGAGGGACTGGGGAGATGGTGGTGGACCTCATCTTTGAGCTTATGGTGGGACTGGGGGGAACTGGGAGCACTGGGAGGGACTGGGAGACACTGGGAGGGACTGGGGAGGGGGTGGTGGACCTCATGGTTGACCTCAGCATGGGACTGGGGGGACTGGGAGGGACTGGGAGGCACTGGGAGGGACTGGGAGGGACTGAGAGGGTCTGGGGAGGGGGTGGTGGACCTCATGGTTGAGGTTATGGTGGGACTGGGAGGAACTGGGGTTACTGGGAGGGACTGGGAGGGACTGGGAGGGACTGGGGAGAGGGTGGTGGACCTCATCTTTGAGCTTATGGTGGGACTGGGAGGAACTGGGGTTACTGGGAGGGACTGGGGAGGTGGTGGGGGACCTCATGGTTGACCTCAGCATGGGACTGGGGGGACTGGGAGGGACTGGGAGGGACTGGGGAGGGGGTGGTGGACCTCATGGTTGAGGTTATGGTGGGACTGGGGGGAACTGGGGGGACTGGGAGGCACTGGGAGGGACTGGGGAGGTGGTGGTGGACCTCACGGTTGACCTCAGCATGGGACTGGGGTTACTGGGAGTACTGGGGGGGTTACTGGGAGCACTGGAGGGTTACTGGGGGGGTTACTGGGAGGTTACTGGGAGCACTGGGGGGGTTACTGGGGGTTACTGGGAGCACTGGGGGGTTACTGGGAGCACTGGGGGGGTTACTGGGGGGTTACTGGGAGCACTGGGGGGGGTTACTGGGAGCACTGGGGGGTTACTGGTGGGTTACTGGGAGCACTGGGAGGTTACTGGGAGCACTGGGCGGTTACTGGGGGGTTACTGGGAGCACTGGGCGGTTACTGGGAGGTTACTGGGCGGTTACTGGTTGGTTACTGGGAGCACTGGTTTCCCCCCAGTTGGGTCGGCGGATGGCGGAGCTGCCGGTGGAGCCCATGTTGGCCAAAATGATCCTCGCCTCCGAGCAGTCAGTGTCACCCAGTGTCACCTCAGTGTCCCCGAGTGTCCCCAAATGTCCCCGAGTGTCCCATTTCTGTCCCTATGTGTCCCCAGATGTCCCCTGGGTGTCCCCTCTGTGTCACTATGTGTCCTCAGGAGTCCCCTGGGTGTCCTTGGATGTCCCCTGGGTGTCCCCTGGGTGTCCCCTGGGTGTCCCCGGGTGTCCCGAGTGTCCTCGGATGCCCCTTTGGTGTCCCCTGTATGTCCCTATGTGTCCCCAGATGCCCCCTGGGTGTCCCCTATGTGTCACCAATGTGTCCCCTGGGTGTCACTATGTGTCCTCAGGTGTCCCCAGATGTCCCGAGTGTCCTTGGATGTCCCCTGGGTGTCCCCTGGATGTCCCCTCTGTGTCCTCAGATGTCCCCTATGTGTCCCCAGATGTCCCCCTCTGTGTCCCCTGGGTGTCCCCTGGGTGTCCCCTGGGTGTCACTATGTGTCCTCAGGTGTCCTCTGGGTGTCCCCTATATGTCCCTCTGTGTCCCCAGATGTCCCCTGGGTGTCCCCTATGTGTTCCTATGTGTCCCTTATGTGTCCCCTATGTGTCCCCTGGATGTCACTGTGTGTCCTCAGGTGTCCCCTGGGTGTCCCCAGATGTCCCCTATATGTCCCTATGTGTCCCCTTTCTGTCCCTATGTGTCCCCAGATGTCCCTTATGTGTCCCAGATGTCCTCTGGGTGTCCCCTATATGTCCCTATGTGTCCCCAGATGTCCCCTTTCTGTCCCTATGTGTCCCCAGATGTCCCCTGGGTGTCCCCTATGTGTCCCCAGATGTCCCCTATGTGTCCCTATGTGTCCTCAGATGTCCCCTGGGTGTCCCCAGATGTCCCCTATGTGTCCTCAGATGTCCCCTATGTGTCCCAGATGTCCTCTGGGTGTCCCCTATGTGTCCCCAGATGTCCCCTGGGTGTCCCCTATGTGTCCCTATGTGTCCCCAGATGTCCCCTATGTGTCCCCACATGTCCCCTATATGTCCCTATGTGTCCCTATGTGTCCCCCGATGTCCCCTATGTGCCCCCTATATGTCCCTATGTGTCCCCCGATGTCCCCTTTCTGTCCCTATGTGTCCCCCAGATGTCCCCTATGTGTCCCAGATGTCCCCTGGGTGTCCCCTATATGTCCCCTATGTGTCCCTATGTGTCCCCTTTCTGTCCCTATGTGTCCCCAGATGTCCCCTATGTGTCCCCAGATGTCCCCTATGTGTCCCAGATGTCCTCTGGGTGTCCCCTATATGTCCCTATGTGTCCCCACATGTCCCCTATGTGTCCCCAGATGTCCCCTATGTGTCCCAGATGTCCCCTGGGTGTCCCCTATGTGTCCCCTCTGCGCCCCCAGATGTCCCCCAGGTGTCCCCTCCCTGACTGTCCCCCCCCCTTTGCTGTCCCCAAGGTACGGTTGTACGGAGGAAGTGCTGACGGTGGCCGCGATGCTCTCCGTCAACAACGCCGTCTTCTACCGCCCCAAAGACAAAGTCCTCCACGCGGACAGCGCTCGCGTGGGCTTCCACCTGCCCGGAGGGGACCACCTCGTGCTCCTCAACGTCTACAACCAGGTGGGGGGACATTGGGGGACACCAGGGGACAATGGGGGACACGGGGACACGGAGGGGACCACCTCGTGCTCCTCAACGTCTACAACCAGGTGGGGGACAATGGGGACACCAGGGGACACATGGGGACATGGGGACATGGGGATGGGGACCACCTCATGCTCCTCAACGTCTACAACCAGGTGGGGGACACTGGGGGACACCAGGGGACAATGGGGGACACCAGGGGACAATGGGGGACATGGGGACATGGGGACATGGGGATGGGGACCACCTCATGCTCCTCAACGTCTACAACCAGGTGGGGGACACCAGGGGACAATGGGGGACATGGGGACATGGGGAAATGGAGGGGACCACCTCGTGCTCCTCAACGTCTACAACCAGGTGGGGGGACAATGGGGGACACCAGGGGACAATGGGGGACATGGGGGGACAGAAGGACATGGGGATGGGGACCACCTCGTGCTCCTCAACGTCTACAACCAGGTGGGGGACAATGGGGGACACCAGGGGACAATGGGGGACATGGGGACATGGGGACATGGGGGGGACCACCTCGTGCTCCTCAACGTCTACAACCAGGTGGGGACACCAGGGGACATTGGGGACACGGGGGGACATGGGGACATGGGGGGGACCACCTCGTGCTCCTCAACGTCTACAACCAGGTGGGGGACACCAGGGGACACCAAGGGGACAATGGGGGACACGGGGACATGGGGACATGGGGGCGACCACCTCGTGCTCCTCAACGTCTACAACCAGGTGGGGGACACCAGGGGACATTGGGGACACCAGGGGACAATGGGGGACATGGGGACATGGGGATGGGGACCACCTCGTGCTCCTCAACGTCTACAACCAGGTGGGGGACAATGGGGGACAATGGGGGACATGGGGACATGGGGGGGACCACCTCGTGCTCCTCAACGTCTACAACCAGGTGGGGGACACCAGGGGACAATGGGGGACACCAGGGGACAATGGGGACATGGGGATGGGGACCACCTCGTGCTCCTCAAGGTCTACAACCAGGTGGGGGACAATGGGGGACACCAGGGGACAATGGGGGACATGGGGACATGGGGGGGACCACCTCGTCCTCCTCAACGTCTACAACCAGGTGGGGGACAATGGGGGACACCAGGGGACAATGGGGGACACGGGGACATGGGGATGGGGACCACCTCGTGCTCCTCAACGTCTACAACCAGGTGGGGGACAATGGGGGACACCAGGGGACAATGGGGGACATGGGGACATGGGGACATGGGGGGGACCACCTTGTGCTCCTCAACGTCTACAACCAGGTGGGGACAATGGGGGACACCGGGGGACAATGGGGGACATGGGGACATGGGGGGGACCACCTCGTGCTCCTCAACGTCTACAACCAGGTGGGGGACACCAGGGGACATTGGGGACACGGGGGGACACCAGGGGACATGGGGACATGGGGGGGACCACCTTGTGCTCCTCAACGTCTACAACCAGGTGGGGACAATGGGGGACACCAGGGGACAATGGGGACATGGGGACACAGGGGGGACCACCTCGTGCTCCTCAACGTCTACAACCAGGTGGGGACAATGGGGGACACCAGGGGACAATGGGGGACATGGGGACATGGAGGGGACCACCTCGTGCTCCTCAACGTCTACAACCAGGTGGGGGACACCAGGGGACAATGGGGGACACCAGGGGACAGGGGGACATGGGGATGGGGACCACCTCGTCCTCCTCAACGTCTACAACCAGGTGGGGGACACCAGGGGACAATGGGGGACACGGGGACATGGGGACGGGACCACCTCGTGCTCCTCAACGTCTACAACCAGGTGGGGGGACAATGGGGGACACCAGGGGACAATGGGGGACATGGGGACATGGGGACATGGGGATGGGGACCACCTCGTGCTCCTCAACGTCTACAACCAGGTGGGGGACAATGGGGGACACCAGGGGACAATGGGGGACACGGGGGGACATGGGGACATGGGGGGGACCACCTCGTGCTCCTCAACGTCTACAACCAGGTGGGGGACAATGGGGGACAATGGGGGACATGGGGACATGGGGATGGGGACCACCTCGTGCTCCTCAACGTCTACAACCAGGTGGGGGACACCAGGGGACATTGGGGACACGGGGGGACATGGGGACATGGGGATGGGGACCACCTCGTGCTCCTCAACGTCTACAACCAGGTGGGGGACAATGGGGGACAATGGGGGACATGGGGACATGGGGATGGGGACCACCTCGTGCTCCTCAACGTCTACAACCAGGTGGGGACAATGGGGGACACCAGGGGACAATGGGGGACACCAAGGGACAATGGGGGACATGGGGACATGGGGGCGACCACCTCGTGCTCCTCAACGTCTACAACCAGGTGGGGGACACCAGGGGACACCGGGGGACAATGGGGGGACATGGGGACATGGGGGGGACCACCTCGTCCTCCTCAACGTCTACAACCAGGTGGGGGACAATGGGGGACACCAGGGGACAATGGGGGACACGGGGACACGGAGGGGACCACCTCGTGCTCCTCAACGTCTACAACCAGGTGGGGGACACCAGGGGACATTGGGGACACGGGGGGACATGGGGACATGGGGATGGGGACCACCTCGTGCTCCTCAACGTCCTACAACCAGGTGGGGGACACCAGGGGACAATGGGGACATGGGGGACATGGGGACATGGGGACATGGGGATGGGACCACCTCGTGCTCCTCAACGTCTACAACCAGGTGGGGGACAATGGGGGACATGGGGACATGGGGACGGGACCACCTCGTGCTCCTCAAGGTCTACAACCAGGTGGGGGGACACCAGGGGACAATGGGGGACATGGGGACACAGGGGGGACCACCTCGTGCTCCTCAACGTCTACAACCAGGTGGGGGACACCAGGGGACATTGGGGACACGGGGGGACAGAGGGGGACATGGGGATGGGGACCACCTTGTCCTCCTCAACGTCTACAAACCAGGTGGGGACACCAGGGGACAATGGGGGACACCAGGGGACAATGGGGGACACGGGGACATGGGGATGGGGACCACCTCGTGCTCCTCAACGTCTACAACCAGGTGGGGGGACAATGGGGGACACCAGGGGACAATGGGGGACACGGGGACATGGGGACATGGGGACACGGGGACATGGGGGCGACCACCTCGTACTCCTCAACGTCTACAACCAGGTGGGGGACACCAGGGGACATTGGGGACAATGGGGGACATGGGGACATGGGGGGGACCACCTCGTCCTCCTCAACATCTACGACCAGGTGGGGGACACCAGGGGACAATGGGGGACATGGGGACATGGGGGACAATGGGGGACACGGGGACATGGGGGGGACCACCTCGTCCTCCTCAACGTCTACAAGCAGGTGGGGGACAATGGGGGACACGGGGGGGACATGGGGGGGACATGGGGGGGACATGGGGGGGACATGGGGGCAGACACTGACCGTGTCCCTCTGTGTCCCCCTGTGTCCGTCGTCCCTTTGTGTCCCCATTTTCCCACATCCCCCAATGTCCCTCTGTGTCCCCTCAATGTCCCCCCAATATCCCTCTGTGTCCCCAATGTCCCCCTGTCCCCCCAATGTCCCTCTGTCCCCCCAATGTCCCTCTGTCCCCCAATATCCCTCTGTTCCCCCGCTGTCCCTCTGTCCCCTCAATGTCCCCTCTCCCCCCAATGTCCCTCTGTCCCCCCAATATCCCCGTCCCCCCAATGTCCCTCTATCCTCCCAATGTCCCCCTGTGCCCCAATGTCCCTCTGTGTCCCCAATGTCCCCCAATGTCCCTCTGTGTCCGATGTCCCCCTGTCCCCCTGATGTCCTATGTCCCCAATGTCCCCCTATTCCCCTTATGTCCCTCTGTCCCCCAATGTCCCCAATGTCCCCCTGTGTCCCCCATGTCCCTCTGTCCCCCCAATATCTCCAATGTCCCTCTGTGTCCCCAATGTCCCTCTGTCCCCCAATATCCCTCTGTCCCCCCATATCCCCTTGTTCCCCCAATATCCCCTTCTCCCCTGATGTCCCCCGCTGTCCCTCTGTCCCCCAATGTCCCTCTGTCCCCCCAATGTCCCTCTGTCCTCCAATGTCCCCTCTCCCCCCAATGTCCCTCTGTCCCCCTGATGTCCCTCTGTCCCAATGTCCCTCTGTGTCCCCAATGTCCCCCTGACTCCCCAATGTCCCCAATATCCCTCTGTCCCCCCAATGTCCCTCTGTCCCCCAATATCCCCTTCTCCCCTGATGTCCCCCCGTCACCCCAATGTCCCCCTGTCGCCCCAATGTCCCTCTGTCCCCCAATATCCCTCTGTCCCCCCAATGTCCCCCATGTCCCCCCTCATGTCCCTCTGTCCCCCAATGTCCCTCTGTCCCCCAATGTCCCTCTGTCCCCCCAATATCCCTCTGTCCCCAAATGTCCCTCTCCCCCCAATATCCCTCTGTCCCCCAATGTCCCTCTGTCCCCCCAATATCCCTCTGTCCCCAAATGTCCCTCTCCCCCCAATATCCCTCTGTCCCCCAATGTCCCTCTGTCCCCCCAATATCCCTCTGTCCCCAAATGTCCCTCTCCCCCCAATATCCCTCTGTCCCCCAATGTCCCTCTGTCCCCCCAATATCCCTCTGTTCCCCCAATGTCCCTCTGTGTCCCCAATGTCCCTCTATGTTCCCAATGTCCCTCTGTCCCCCAATGTCCCTCTGTGTCCCCAATGTCCCTCTGTCCCCCCAATGTCCCTCTTTCCCCCCAATGTCCCTCTGTGTTCCCAATGTCCCTCTGTCCCCCCAATATCCCTCTGTCCCCCAATGTCCCCAATATCCCTCTGTCCCCCCAATGTCCTCAATGTCCCCTGTCGCCCCAATGTCCCCTCTCCCCAATGTCCCTCTGTATCCCCAATGTCCTTCTGTCCCCCCAATGTCCCCCTGTACCCCCAACATCCCCTTGTGTCCCCAATGTCTCTCTGTCCCCTCAATGTCCCTCTGTGTCCCCAATGTTCCATGTCCCCCCAACATCCCCTTGTGTCCCCAATGTCCCTCTGTCCCCCCGCTGTCCCTCTGTCCCCCCGCTGTCCCTCTGTCCTCCAATGTCCCTCTGTGTCCCCAATGTCCCTCTGTCCCCCAATGTCCCTCTGTCCTCCATTGTCCCCAATGTCCTTCTGTCCCCCAATTTCCCTCTGTCCCCCCAATGTCCCCAATATCCCCAATGTCCCCAATATCTCCAATATCCCTCTGTCCCCCCTCTGTCCCTGTGTCCCCCTGTCCCCTCCTGTCCCCCCTCTGTCCCCCCCCCTGTCGATCAGTGGGTGCTGAGCGGTCACTCGGTGCAGTGGTGCTTTGAGCACTTTGTGCAGGCGCGGGCGCTGCGCCGAGCGCGGGACGTGCGGGAGCAGCTCGAGGGGCTCCGGGAGCGCGTGGAGCTCGCGCCCACCTCCTGCGCCCCCGACTACCGCCCCCTCCGCAAGGTCAGCACCCCAAAAACACCCCCCGCACCCCAAAAACCACCCACCCCCCACAGCACCCCAAAAACGCCCCCACAGCACCCCAAAACCTCCACTCCTGGAGCGCGTGGAGCTCACGGCCACCTCCTGCGCCCCCGACTATACCGCCCCCCTCCGCAAGGTCAGCGCCCCAAAAACCACCCCCCGCACCCCAAAAACAGAGTGACCCCCACAGCACCCCAAAAAACACCCCCACTGCACCCCAAAAACACCAACAGCCCCACAGCACCCCAAAAACACCGACCTCCCCGGCACCCCAAAAACACCCCCACCGCACCCCAAAACCACCGACCCCCCCGGCACCCCAAAAACCACCCACCCCCCGGCACCCCAAAACAACCAACCGCACCCCAAAAACAACCCCAGCACCCAAAAACACCAACCCCCCCCGGCACCCCAAAAACAACCCCAGCACCCCAAAAACACCCAACCGCACCCCAAAAACCACCGACCCCCCCACGGCACCCCAAAAAACACCCCCACCGCACCCCAAAACCCCAAACCGCCCCAAAAGGACCCCAAAATGCCCACACGGCACCCCCAAAAACACCCCCCCCACGGCACCCCAAAAAACCCCCAACTGCCCCAAAAGGACCCCAAAAACGACCCACGGGGACCCCAAAAAACCCCAAACCACCCCATGGCACCCCAAAAACCCCCCAACTACCCCACCGCACCATTAAAGCCCCCTATTACACCTCCAGGCCCCCATTTTTCCCCCCAACACCCCCTAAAATCCCCCCATTTCCCCCCCCCCAACACCTCCAGGCCCCCCCATTTCCCCCCCCAGGCCCCCCATTTCTCCCCCCAGCACCCCCTAAATCCCCTCATTTCCCCCTCCAACACCTCCAGGACCCCCATTTCTCCCCCCAGCACCCCCTAAATCCCCCCATTTTCCCCCCCCAACACCTCCAGGCCCCCCATTTCCCCCCCCAGGCCCCCCCATTTTTCCTCCCAGCACCTCTTAAAGTC
The DNA here is from genome assembly GCF_017976375.1 of Cuculus canorus. Classification (NCBI taxonomy): domain Eukaryota; kingdom Metazoa; phylum Chordata; class Aves; order Cuculiformes; family Cuculidae; genus Cuculus; species Cuculus canorus. The sequence continues at coordinate 1,638,182 of NC_071431.1, forward strand.
CACCATTTCCCCCCCCAGGCCCCCATTTCTCCCCCAGCACTCCCTAAATCCCCCCATTTCCCCCCCAGGACCCCCATTTCTCCCCCCAGGACCCCCATTTCTCCCGCCAGCACCCCCTAAATCCCCCCATTTTCCCCCCAGGCCCCCCATTTCTCCCCCCCAGCACCCCCTAAATCCCCTCATTTCCCCCCAGCACCCCCTAAATCCCCCCATTTCCCCCCCAGGACCCCTATTTCTCCCCCTAAATCCCCCCATTTCCCCCCCCAACACCTCCAGGCCCCCCATTTCTCCCCCCAGCACCCCCTAAATCCCCCCATTTCCCCCCCCACACCTCCAGGACCCCCATTTCTCCCCCCAGGCCCCCCATTTCTTCCCCCAGCACCCCCTAAATCCCCCCATTTCCCCCCCAGGACCCCCATTTCTCCCCCCAGGCCCCCTATTTCTCCCTCCAGGCCCCCATTTCTCCCCCCAGCACCCCCTAAATTTCCCCCATTTCCCCCCCCCAACACCTCCAGGACCCCCATTTCTCCCCCCAGGACCCCCATTTCTCCCCCCAGCACCCCCAAAATGCCCCCATTTCCCCCCCCAGGACCCCCATTTCTCCCCCCAGGCCCCCCATTTCTCCCCCCAGCACCCCCTAAATCCCCCCATTTCCCCCCCAGGACCCCCATTTCTCCCCCCAGCACCCCCTAAATCCCCCCATTTCCCCCCCCAACACCTCCAGGCCCCCCATTTCCCCCCCAGGCCCCCCATTTCTCCCCCCAGCACCCCCTAAATCCCCTCATTTCCCCCCCCAACACCTCCAGGACCCCCATTTCTCCTCCCAGCACCCGCTAAATCCCCTCATTCCCCCTCCAAGCCCCCTATTTCTCCCCCCAGGCCCCCCATTTCTCCCCCCCGCACCCCCTAAATCCCCCCATTTCCCCCCCAGGCCCCCCATTTCTCCCCCCAGCACCCCCTAAATCCCCCCATTTCCCCCCCAACACCTCCAGGCCCCCCATTTCTCCCCCAGGCCCCCCATTTCTCCCCCCAGCACCCCCTAAATCCCCCCATTTCCCCCAGGACCCCATTTCTCCCCCCAGCACCCCCTAAATCCCCTCATTTCCCCCTCCAACACCTCCAGGACCCCCCATTTCTCCCCCAGGACCCCCATTTCTCCCCCAGCACCCCCTAAATCCCCCATTTCCCCCCCAGGACCCCCATTTCTCCCCCCAGCACCCCTTAAATCCCCTCATTTCCCCCTCCAACACCTCCAGGACCCCCATTTCTCCCCCCAGCACCCCCTAAATCCTCTCATTTCCCCCCCTACCACCTCCAGGCCCCCCATTTCTCCCCCCAGCACCCCCTAAATCCCCCCAGCACCCCCAGGACCCCCATTTCTCCCCCCAGCACCCCCTAAATCCCCCCATTTCCCCCCCAGGACCCCCATTTCTCCCCCAGGCCCCCCATTTCTCCCCCCAGCACCCCCTAAATCCCCCCATATCCCCCCCAGGCCCCCCATTTCTCCCCCCAGCACCCCCTAATCCCCCCCTTTCCCCCCCCAACACCTCCAGGACCCCCATTTCTCCCCCCAGGCCCCCATTTCTTCCCCCAGCACCCCCTAAATCCCCCCATTTCCCCCCAGGACCCCTATTTCTCCCCCCCAGGCCCCCCATTTCTCCCCCCAGGACCCCCATTTCTCCCCCCCAGCACCCCCTAAATCCCCTCATTTCCCCCCCCAACACCTCCAGGCCCCCCATTTCTCCCCCCTTATCCCCCACTAAATCCCCCCAGCACCCCCTAATATCCCCATTTCCCCCCCAGGCCCCCCATTTCTCCCCCCAGGACCCCTATTTCTCCCCCCAGCACCCCCTAAATCCCCTCATTTTCCCCCCCCAACACCTCCAGGACCCCCATTTCTCCCCCCAGGACCCCCATTTCTCCCCCCAGCACCCCCTAAATCTCCCCATTTCCCCCCCAGGCCCGCTATTTCTCCCTCCAGGCCCCCCATTTCTCCCCCCAGCACCCCCTAAATCCCCTCATTTCGCCCCCCCAACACCTCCAGGACCCCCATTTCTCCCCCCCAGGCCCCCCATTTCTCCCCCCAGCACCCCCTAAATCCCCCCATTTCCCCCCCAGGCCCCCCATTTCTCCCCCCAGCACCCCTTAAATCCCCCCAGCACCCCCTAAATCCCCCCCTTTCCCCGGTGCCCCCCCCCAGGCCATCACCGCCGGGTTCTTCTACCACGCGGCGCGGCTGACGCGGGGCGGGTACCGCACGGTGAAGCACCAGCAGACGGTGTTCATCCACCCCAACAGCTCTCTGTTCGAGGAGCAGCCGCGCTGGGTGCTCTACCACGAGCTCGTCTTCACCACCAAGGAGTTCATGCGCCAGGTTTGGGGGGGACAGGGGGGGACAATGGGGGGACACGGGGACAGTGGGGACACGGGGACAGTGGGGACACGGGGGACACAGGGAAACGGGGAGGTGGGGACGCGGGAAATGGGGAGAAGGAGGATGGGATGTGGGGGAGATGCAATGAGGGGACACGGGGAGAGGGATTTGGGGACACGGGGGGGGGACAAAGGACAGGGGGGGGCACAGGGATGAGGGGACAAGGGGGGGGACATCGGACATGTTGGGGATGGGGACAATGGGGACCCCCGTGGCTACGGCTCAGGGTGACGGGGTGACAGGGCCCCCCCCATGGTCACATCCTGAGGTGACAGAGCCTCCATGGCGGTGTCCCCAGGGGTGACAAAGACCCCTCAGCCCCATCTTGGGGTGACAGAGCCCCCATGGCGGTGTCCCCGGGGGTGACAAAGACCCCTCAGCCCCATCTTGGGGTGCCAGAGCCCCCCTGGCCGTGTCCCCAGGGTGACAGGGAGGTGCCAGAGCCCCCCTGGCCGTGTCCCCAGGGTGCCAGGAAGGTGACAGAGCCCCCCGGCCGTGTCCCCAGGGTGACAGGAAGGTGACAGAGCCCCCCTGGCCGTGTCCCCAGGGGTGACAAAGACCCCTCAGCCCCATCTTGGGGTGACAGAGCCCCCCTGGCCGTGTCCCCAGGGTGACAGGGAGGTGACAGAGCCCCCCTGGCCGTGTCCCCAGGGTGACAGAGACCCCTCAGCCCCATCTTGGGGTGACAGAGCCCCCCTGGCCGTGTCCCCAGGGGTGACAAGGACCCCTCAGCCCCATCTTGGGGTGACAGAGCCCCCCTGGCTGTGTCCCCAGGGTGACAGGGAGGTGACAGAGCCCCCCTGGCCGTGTCCCCAGGGTGACAGAGACCCCTCAGCCCCATCTTGGGGTGACAGAGCCCCCCTGGCTGTGTCCCCAGGGGGACAGGGAGGTGACAGAGCCCCCCTGGCCGTGTCCCCAGGGGTGAGAAGGACCCCTCAGCCCCATCTTGGGGTGACAGAGCCCCCCTGGCCGTGTCCCCGGGGTGCCAGGGAGGTGACAGAGCCCCCCTGGCCGTGTCCCCGGGGTGCCAGGGAGGTGCCAGAGCCCCCCTGGCCGTGTCCCCAAGGGTGACAAAGACCCCTCAGCCCCATCTTGGGGTGCCAGAGCCCCCCTGGCCGTGTCCCCGGGGTGCCAGGGAGGTGACAGAGCCCCCCTGGCCGTGTCCCCAGGGTGACAGGGAGGTGCCAGAGCCCCCCTGGCCGTGTCCCCAGGGGGACAGGGAGGTGACAGAGCCCCCCTGGCCGTGTCCCCAGGGGGACAGGGAGGTGACAGAGCCCCCCTGGCCGTGTCCCCAGGGGGACAGGGAGGTGACAGAGCCCCCCTGGCTGTGTCCCCAGGGGGACAGGGACCCCTCAGCCCCATCTTGGGGTGACGGAGCCCCCTGGCCGTGTCCCCGGGGTGCCAGGGAGGTGACAGAGCCCCCCTGGCCGTGTCCCCAGGGGTGACAAAGACCCCTCAGCCCCATCTTGGGGTGACAGAGCCCCCCTGGCCGTGTCCCCAGGGGTGCCAGGGAGGTGACAGAGCCCCCATGGCCGTGTCCCCAGGGTGCCAGGGAGGTGACAGAGCCCCCCTGGCCGTGTCCCCAAGGGTGACAAGGACCCTCAGCCCCATCTTGGGGTGCCAGAGCCCCCCTGGCCGTGTCCCCAGGGGGACAGGGAGGTGACAGAGCCCCCCTGGCCGTGTCCCCAGGGGGACAGGGAGGTGACAGAGCCCCCGTCCGCAGGTGATCGAGATCGAGAGCGCGTGGCTGCTGGAGGTGGCGCCCCATTACTATCAGGCCAAGGAGCTCGAGGACCCCAACGCCCGCAAGATGCCCAAGAAGGTCGGCAAGAGCCGGGAGGAGCTGAGCTGAGCGCCTTGGGGACACTTGGGGACACTTGGGGACACCCCTGCAATACAGTCACTATGGCGGACGAGCGGCTCGGGGCTCCCTCGGGGGTCCCCTCTCGGTCCCCGCAGCCACAGCTCCGTCTCTGGGTTTATTCTGTACATTAAGTTAAGAGGGGGGGGGGGGGGGGGATGTGGGGACACTTTGGGGACATTGTGGGGACGCTCAGGTGTCCCCTGAGGTGGCCGAGGGTTTCAGCGCCAGGCGCACACCCGGCTCGGCCAAAGCCACCGTCACCGCCGCGGCCACCAACAGCTTCTTGGGCTCGGGGAGCGCCGTGGGCGCCGGCATCACCTGGGGGGGGGGGGGGACACGGTGAGGGACGGGGACAGGAGGGGCCCCCGGTGTCCCCCGGTGTCCCCAAGTGTCCCCAGATCTTACCTTGTCCACGTAGTGGCAGCGGATGAGCCCCTGCGAGTTGAGGAAGAAGGTGGAGAAGGCGTCATAGGACCTGGGGGGGGACACACAGGGGACATTGGGGACATTGGGGACACTGAGGCACGGGGCTGGCATGGCGCCCTGGGGAGGGATGGGGACATTGGGGACATTGGGGACACAAGGCTGGGGAGGGATGAGGCCCAGGGGACATTGGGGACACTGAGGCACAGGGCTGGGGAGGGACGAGGCCCAGGGGACACTGGGGACATTGGGGACACTGAGGCACGGGGCTGGCATGGCACCCTGGGGAGGGATGGGGACATTGGGGACATTGGGGACACTGAGGCACGGGGCTGGCATGGCGCCATGGGGAGGGATGGGGACATTGGGGACACTGAGGCACGGGGCTGGCATGGCATCCTGGGGAGGGATGGGGACATTGGGGACATTGGGGACACGGGGCTGGGGAGGGACGAGGCCCAGGGGACATTGGGGACATTGGGGACACTGAGGCACAGGGCTGGCGTGGCACCCTGGGGAGGGATGGGGACATTGGGGACATTGGGGACATGGGGCTGGGGAGGGACGAGGCCCAGGGGACATTGGGGACACTGAGGCACGGGGCTGGCATCGCACTCTGGGGAGGGATGGGGACATTGGGGACATTGGGGACACGGGGCTGGGGAGGGACGAGGCCCAGGGGACATTGGGGACACTGAGGCACGGGGCTGGCATGGCACCCTGGGGAGGGATGGGGACATTGGGGACACTGAGGCACGGGGCTGGCATTGCACTCTGGGGAGGGATGGGGACATTGGGGACATTGGGGACACAGGGCTGGCATCGCACTCTGGGGAGGGATGGGGACATTGGGGACATTGGGGACACTGAGGCACGGGGCTGGCATGGCATCCTGGGGAGGGATGGGGACATTGGGGACATTGGGGACACTGAGGCACGGGGCTGGCATGGCATCCTGGGGAGGGATGGGGACATTGGGGACATTGGGGACACTGAGGCACGGGGCTGGCATCGCACTCTGGGGAGGGATGGGGACATTGGGGACATTGGGGACACTGAGGCACGGGGCTGGCATGGCACCCTGGGGAGGGATGGGGACATTGGGGACATTGGGGACACGGGGCTGGGGAGGGACGAGGCCCAGGGGACATTGGGGACATTGGGACAAGGGACACAGTGGTGACAAAAAGCGGCAGAAGGGGAGGACGATGAGGGGACTCTCTTTGTCACAGCGATGCCCGCGGGTGACAAAGGGTGACAGAGGTGACAAAGGGTGACGGTGGCGCAGTTGCCTCTTGTCGCAGCGATGCCCGCAGGTGACAAAGGGACAGCGCGGGGTGACACTGGGTGCGGGGGGGGGGGGTTGGGTGACAGTGGGTGACGGAGGTGGCAGAGGGTGACACAGAGGTGACAACAGTGGGTGACAGAGGTGTCAGTGGGTGGCATGGAGGTGACAGAGGGTGACACGGAGGTGCCAGTGGGTGACAGAGGTGGCAGTGGGTGACACAGAGGGTGGCACAGAGAGTGGCACAGAGGTGCCAGTGGGTGACAAAGAGTGTGGCACAGAGGTGGCAGCGGGTGACACAGAGGTGTGGGTGACACAGAGGTGCCAGTGGGTGACACGGAGGTGCCAGGGTGACACTGTGGTGACAGTGGGTGACACAGGGGTGCCAGTGGGTGACATGGGTGTGACAGAGGGTGACACAGAGGTGACAGTGGGTGGCACAGAGGTGACAGTGGGTGACACAATGGGTGACACAGCGGCACTGACCGCAGGAGGTGACAGTGGGTGACACAGAGGTGACGGTGACACAGAGGTGACACAGGGGTGACACAGGGGTGACTGGCCGGGCACTGACCGCAGGAGGTGACACAGAGGGTGACACAGAGGGTGACACAGGGGTGACAGCGGGGTGTCACAGCGGCACTGACCGCAGGAGGTGGCAGTGGGTGACACAGAGGTGACACGGGGGTGACACAGTGGCACTGACTGGAGGAGGTGGCAGTGGGTGACACAGGGGTGACACAGAGGTGACACAGAGGGTGACAGTGGGTGACACAGAGGGTGACAGCGGGGTGACAGCGTCACTGACCGGAGGAGGTGGCAGTGGGTGACACAGAGGTGTGGGTGACACAGGGGTGACAGCGGGGTGACATCGTCACTGACCGGAGGAGGTGGCAGTGGGTGACACAGAGGGTGACACGGGGGGTGACACAGAGGGTGACAGTGGGGTGACCGCTGGGCACTGACCGGAGGAGGTGGCAGCGGGTGACACAGAGGTGACAGTGGGTGACACAGAGGTGATAGTGGGTGACACAGAGGGTGACAGCGGGGTGTCACATTGTCACTGACCGGAGGAGGTGGCAGCGGGTGATACAGAGGGTGACAGTGGGTGACACAGAGGTGACAGCGGGGGTGTCACATGGTCACTGACCGGAGGAGGTGCCAGTGGGTGACATGGGGGTGACACAGAGGTGACACGGGGGGTGTCACATCGTCACTGACCGGAGGAGGTGGCAGCGGGTGACACAGAGGGTGACACAGAGGGTGACACAGAGGGTGTCACATCGTCACTGACCGGAGGAGGTGGCAGCGGGTGACACAGAGGGTGACACAGAGGGTGACAGTGGGGTGTCACATGGTCACTGACCGGAGGAGGTGGCAGCGGGTGACACAGAGGGTGACACAGGGGGTGACACAGAGGGTGACACAGGGGTGTCACAGCGGCACTGACCAGAGGAGGTGGCAGCGGGTGACACAGGGGTGACACAGGGGTGACAGCGGGTGGCATGGAGGTGCCAGTGGGTGGCACAGAGGTGACAGAGGGTGACACACAGGGTGGCACAGAGGTGGCAGCGGGTGATACAGAGGGTGACAGTGGGTGGCACAGAGGGTGACCCGGGGGTGTCACCTTGTCACTGACCGGAGGAGGTGGCTCTTGTCGCGGCGCAGGCCGCGCAGCAGCAGCAGCGGCAGCGGCACTCCCGTCAGGCGCCAGCGGGCGCGCACGGAGCCGTCCTCGCGGTGTCGCGTCAGCGCCAGAACCTCCAAACGCACTCCGGCAAAGTACCCCCAGAGCAGCGCCCGGCACAGCGCCAGCGCCACCGCGTACAGCGCGCGGCCCCTGCCAGGGGACAGCCGTGTCACCACCCCGGGACAGAGCTGTCACCTCAAAGCCAGGGACACCGCGTACAGCGCCCGGCCCCTGCCAGGGGACAGCCGTGTCACCACCCCGGGACAGAGCTGTCACCTCAAAGCCAGGGACACCGCGTACAGCGCGCGGCCCCTGCCAGGGGACAGCTGTGTCACCACCCCGGGACAGAGCTGTCACCTCAAAGCCAGGGACACCGCGTACAGCGCGCGGCCCCTGCCAGGGGACAGCCGTGTCACCACCCCGGGACAGAGGTGTCACCTCAAAGCCAGGGACACCCAGGGACAGCCGTGTCACCACCCCGGGGACAGAGCTGTCACCTCAAAGCCAGGGACACTGCGTACAGCGCGCGGCCCCTGCCAGGGGACAGCGGTGTCACCACCCCGGGACAGAGGTGTCACCTCAAAGCCAGGGACACCACGTACAGCGCGCGGCCCCTGCCAGGGGACAGCTGTGTCACCACCCTGGGACAGAGCTGTCACCTCAAAGCCAGGGACACCCGGGGACAGCTGTGTCACCACCCCGGGACAGAGGTGTCACCTCAAAGCCAGGGACACCCGGGGACAGTCGGGTCACCACCCCAGGGACAGAGCTGTCACCTCCAAGCCAGGGACACCCAGGGACAGTCGTGTCACCACCCGGGGACAGAGGTGTCACCTCAAAGCCAGGGACACCCGGGGACAGTCGGGTCACCCCCCCGGGGACACCGCCTACAGGGGACAGAGCTGTCACTGTGTACAGGGGGACAGAGGGGGACGGGGGAACAGAAGGGGACGGGGGGGATGGGGAGGGACGGGGGGGGACAGAAGGGACAGAGGGGAGGGGGGGACGGAGGGGGACAGAGTGGGGGGGGACAGAGGGGATGGAGGGGACGGAGGGGGACAGAGGGGACAGAGGGGGACAGAGGGGGACAGAGGGGACGGAGGGGGACGGAGGGGGACAGGGGGGACGGGGGGGGGCGGGGGGGGACGGAGGGGATGGGGGACAGAAGGGGACAGAGGGGACAGAGGGGACAGGGGGGACAGAGGGAAGGGGGGGACAGAGGGGATGGAGGGGACAGAGGGGATGGAGAGGGACAGAGGGGACAGAGGGGGACAGAGGGGACAGAGGGAAGGGGGGGACAGAGGGGATGGAGGGGACGGAGGGGATGGAGGGGGACAGAGGGGACGGAGGGGACGGAGGGGACAGAGGGGGACGGAGGGGGATGGAGGGGGACGGAGGGGGACAGAGGGGGACAGAGGGGACAGAGGTGACAAAGGGGGACAGAGGGGACAGAGGTGACAAAGGGGGACAGAGGGGACAGAGGGACAGAGGGACAGAGGGGGGACAGAGGGGACGGAGGGGGATGGAGGGGACGGAGGGGGATGGAGGGGGATGGAGGGGACGGAGGGGGACGGAGGGGATGGAGGGACAGTGGGGACAGAGGGGACAGGGGACAGAGGGGACACAGAGGGGACAGAGGGGACAGGGGGACAGGGGGACAGGCGCTGACCGTGTGCGCAGCCGCAGGGGGCGGTGGATGAACTCCACGTCGGGGGCGTAGAGGGAATAGTCGGGAACCTTCAGCAGGAAATTGGGGAGCTGCGAAACGGGGAGCACACAGCGCCGTCACCACCGACACCGCCGCCACCGCGGCCACCGCGGCCACCCCAGGGCCACCGCGGCCACCCCAGGGCCAAACGGGGAGCACACAGCGCCGTCACCACCGACACCGCCGACACCGCCACCACGGCCACCCCAGGGCCACCAGGGCCACCCCAGGGCCACCACGGCCACGAGGGCCACCACGGCCACCCCAGGGCCACCCCAGGGCAAAACAGGGACCCACACAGCACCGTCACTGCACTGCCCCCCACGGCCACCACGGCCACCCCAGGGCCACCAGTGTTCCCAGTTCCCCCCAGTTTCCCCCACTCCTCCCAGTTCCCCCCAGTCCTCCCAGTTCCTCCCAGTTCCCCTCAGTCCTCCCAGTCCCCCACTCCCCCCAGTTCCCCCAGTTCCCCCCAGTCCTCCCAGTTCCTCAGTCCTCCCAGTTCCCACAGCTCCCCCCAGTTCCCCACTCCTCACAGTCCCCCCAGTCCCCCCCATTCCCCCCAGTTCCCCCCAGTCCCCCCCACTCCTCCCAGTTCCCCCCAGTTCCCCCCACTCCTCCCAGTCCTCCCAGTTCCCCCCACTCCTCCCAGTTCCCCCCACTCCTCCCAGTTCCCCCCAGTTCCCCCCAGTTCCCCCCACTCCTCCCAGTTCCCCCCAGTTCCCCCCACTCCTCCCAGTCCTCCCAGTTCCCCCCAGTCCTCCCAGTTCCCCCCACTCCTCCCAGTTCCCCCAGTTCCCCCCAGTTCCCCCCACTCCTCCCAGTTCCCCTAGTTCCCCCCAGTTCCCCCCACTCCTCCCAGTGCCCCCCAGTTCCCCCCACTCCCCCCAGTCCCCCCAGCTCCCCCCACTCCTCCCAGTTCCCCCAGTTCCCCCCACTCCCCCCAGTCCCCCCAGCTCCCCCCACTCCTCCCAGTTCCCCCAGTTCCCCCAGTTCCCCCCACTCCTCCCAGTTCTCCCCAGTTCCTCCCACTCCCCCCAGTCCCCCCCAGTCCCCCCCACTCCTCCCACTCCCCCCAGTTCCCCCCAGCTCCCCCCAGTTCCTCCCAGTTCCCCCCACTCCTCCCAGTCCCCCCACCCACCCCAGTTCCCCCCACTCCTCCCAGTCCTCCCAGTTCCCCCCACTCCCCCCAGTCCCCCCCAGCTCCCCCCACTCCCCCCAGTCCCCCCAGTCCTCCCAGTCCCCCCAGTCCCCCCAGCTCCCCCTACTCCTCCCAGTCCCCCCAGTTCCCCCAGTTCCCCCCACTCCTCCCAGTTCCCCCCACTCCCCCCACTCCTCCCCACTCCCCCCAGTCCCCCCAGTTCCCCCCAGTCCCCCCAGCTCCCCCAGCTCCCCCCACTCCCCCCAGTCCCCCCACTCCCCCCAGTCCCCCCAGTCCCCCCCAGTTCCCCCCAGTTCCCCCCAGTCCCCCCCACCTCGTGCTGCAGTTTCTGGTGCATGAGGGCCAGGTGCTCGTCCATGCTGGGGGGCGGCGTGTGGGGCGCGGGGGCTTCGCCGTGGGGCGCCGCCGTGGGGCGCAGCAGCAGCACAGGGGGTCCCGGGGGGTCCCGCACCGCGATGTCGTCCTCACGCTCTCCGTCCACCATCGTCACCTCCAGCCCCGCCGGGGGGCACAGCGGCTGCCCCATAGCCGGGGGGCAGGGGGGCAGGGGCTGGGGGGCAGGGGGAGTGTGGGGCTGCCCCATAGTGGGGGGGCAGGGGGGCAGGGGCTGGGGGGCAGGGGGAGTGTGGGGCTGCCCCATAGCCGGGGGGCAGGGGGGCAGGGGCTGGGGGGCAGGGGGAGTGTGGGGCTGCCCCGTAGCGGGGGGGCAGGGGGAGAGAGTGTGGGGCTGCCCCATAGCAGGGGGTGCCTCGCGCCTCTGTATTTGCATGGCTCCGCCCCGTGACACACCCACCAGGCGTCTACTATTTGCATAGCCACGCCCCTTCCACTGTGCTGTTTGCGTAGCCCTGCCCAGCGTCATGCACCCCAGCGCTCCTAATAAGGAACGTCATTTGCATAGCCACGCCCCTTTCACTTCCCCTTAACGCCCCTTCATCTGCATAGCCCCGCCCCACACCGCTCCCTTAGTATATTTGCATAGCCCCGCCCCATAGCGCTCTCCTACACTCTATTTGCGTAGCCCCGCCCCACAGCGCTCCATTTACATCCCATTTGCATAGCCCCACCCCATAGCGTTCCCTTTACACCCCGCTATTTGCATAGCCCCGCCCCACAGCGCTCCCTTTACGCCCCGCTATTTGCGTAGCCCCGCCCCATAGCGCTCCCTTTACACCCTATTTGCATAGCCCCGCCCCATAGCGCTCTCCACACTCTATTTGCGTAGCCCCGCCCCACAGCGCTCCCTTTACGCCCCGCTATTTGCGTAGCCCCGCCCCATAGCGCTCCCTTTACGCCCCGCTATTTGCGTAGCTCAGCCCACAGCGCTCCCTTTACGCCCCGCTATTTGCGTAGCTCCGCCCATAGCTCTCCCTTTAAGCCCCGCTATTTGCGTAGCTCCGCCCATAGCGCTCCTTTTACGCCCCTTCATTTGCATAGCCCTGCCTCATAGCGCTCCCCACACTCCGCTATTTGCGTAGCCCCGCCCCATAGTGGTCCCTTCAAGATCTGCCATTTGCGTAGCCCGCCCCGCCCTCCGCGCGGCCCCGCCCCTCACCTGCGGCCGCGCTCGGTAGCGGCGGCGCGGCGGGTCGGGCGCGGCTCCATGGGCGCTGTGCGGGGCCCAGGCGCAGAGCGGGGTGGCGGGACGGAGTCGGGAGACGGCGGCGGCGGCGGCCCGGCCGTGCCGGTACATGGCGGTACCCCCCCCCACCTGCCCCCCCCGGCTTCGCCTCGCCTCGCCTCGGGCCGGCGCTTCCTCGGACTGCGCCTGCGCGGCCGCCGAAGCTCCGCCCACGCGCATGCGCCGAGCGACGCCGCGGGGCGCCGGGAAGGTGACCGGAACCTGCCGCAACGCTCATGCGCGGCGCTTTCCCGCCAGGACCATGGAAGGGGGCGGAGCCGAGCCGAGAGCAGCCAATAGGAGCGCGGCACGGGTGGACGGGACACCTCCTGCAGTGGGCGTGGCTTATGCTGACACGGCTTAGCCAATCGCCGCTGAGTGGGCGTGGCTTACACGGGCAGCACACAGCTATTAACTGGTGAGTGGGCGTGGCCTACGCCGGGGGCGTGGTTTGCGCGTACCGGCTTAGCCAATAGGCGCAGGGGGGCGTGATCCCGCTAAGCCCCGCCCCCGCCATGACGTCACTCAGCACCAGGAGCCAAAGCAGTGTCACCGGTTTTATTGAAATGTACGCAAAAACGGGGGGGGAGCGGCCCCCCCGGTGTGGGGCAGGAAGGGGGCAGCTGTGGGGCAGGGAACAATGCCCAGAGAGGCTGTGGGGCAGAAAGGGGGCACTTATAGGGCAGAGACAGGCACCTAAGGTGCCCCAAGGGTTATGGGGCAGGAATGGTCCCCCTGGGAGTTATGGGGCGGGAAGGGGGCACGTGTGGGGCAGAGACAAACACTCTCCAGGAGCTGTGGGGCAGGAAGGGGGCAAGTGTGGGGCAGGGACAGGCACCGTCCGGGAGCTGTGGGGTGAGGAGAAGCACCCACGGGAGTTATGGGGTGGGGATAGGTACCCTTGAAAGGGCTGTGGGGCAGAAAAGGGGCACTTGTGGGGAAGAGACAGGCACCTGTGGGGCAGGAATGGGTCCCCACCAGGATCTATGGGGCAAAACTGGCACCCATGGGGGCTATGGGGTACAGACAGGAACCCTCCAGGGTCTGTGGGGCAGGAAGGAGGCACCTATGGGGCAGGAACAGGCACCCATGGGGGCTGTGGGGCAGGAGGGGGCACCTATGGGGCAGGAACAGGCACCCACAGGAACTGTGGGGCAGGAGGGGGCACCTATGGGGCAGGAACAGGCACCCACAGGAGCTGTGGGGCAGAAGGGGGCACCTATGGGGCAGGAACAGGCACCCACAGGAGCTGTAGGGCAGAAAGGAGGCACCTATGGGGCAGGAACAGGCACCCATGAGGGCTGTGGGGCAGAAAGGGGGCACCTATGGGGCAGGAACAGGCACCCATGAGGGCTGTGGGGTAAAAAGGAGGCACCTATGGGGCAGGAACAGGCACCTATGAGGGCTGTGGGGCAGGAAGGGGGCACCTATGGGGCAGGAACAGGCACCCATGGGGGCTGTGGGGCAGGAAGGGGGCACCTATGGGGCAGGAACAGGCACCCACAGGAGCTGTGGGGCAGGAGGGGGCACCTATGGGGCAGGAACAGGCACCCACAGGAGCTGTGGGGCAGGAGGGGGCACCTATGGGGCAGGAACAGGCACCCACAGGAGCTGTGGGGCAGGAGGGGGCACCTATGGGGCAGGGACAGGCACCCATGGGGGCTGTGGGGTAAAAAGGAGGCACCTATGGGGCAGAGACAGGCACCTACAGGGCCTGTGGAGCAGAAAGGGGGCACCTGTGGGGCAGGAACAGACACCTACAGGGCCTGTGGGGCAGAAAGGGGGCACCTATGGGGCAGGAACAGACACCTATAGGGCCTGTGGAGCAGAAAGGGGGCACCTATGGGGCAGGAACAGGCACCCACAGGAGCTGTGGGGCAGGAGGGGGCAAGTGTGGGGCAGGAACAGGCACCTACAGGGCCTGTGGGGCAGAAGGGGGCACCTATGGGGCAGGAACAGGCACCATGGGGGCTGTGGGGCAGAAGGGGGGCACCTATGGGGCAGAGACAGGCACCCATGGGGGCTGTGGGGTAAAAAGGAGGCACCTATGGGCCAGGAACAGACACCCACAGGGGCTGTGGGGCAGAAGGGGGCACCTATGGGGCAGGAACAGGCGCCCACGGGGGCTGTGGGGCAGGAGGGGGCACCTATGGGGCAGGAACAGGCACCCATGGAGACTGTGGGGTAAAAAGGAGACACCTATGGGGCAGGGACAGGCACCCACAGGAGCTGTGGGGCAGGAGGGGGCACCTATGGGGCAGGAACAGGCGCCCACGGGGGCTGTGGGGCAGGAGGGGGCACCTATGGGGCAGGAACAGGCACCCATGGGGGCTGTGGGGCAGGAGGGGGCACCTATGGGGCAGGAACAGGCACCCATAGGGGTTGTAGGGCAGAAAGGAGGCACCTATGGGGCAGGGACAGGCGCCCATGGGGGCTGTGGGGTAAAAACAAGACACCTATGGGGCAGGAACAGGCACCCATGGGGGCTGTGGGGCAGAAGGGGGCACCTGTGGGGCAGGAACAGGCACCCACAGGGCCTGTGGGGCAGGAAGGGGGCACCTATGGGGCAGGAACAGGCACCCATGGGGGCTGTGGGGTAAAAAGGAGGCACCTGTGGGACAGGGACAAGCACCCAGAGGAGCTGTGGGGCAGAAGGGGGCACCTATGGGGCAGAGACAGGCACCCATGGGGGCTGTGGGGCAGGAAAGGGACACCTATGAGGCAGAGACAGGGCCTGTGGGGCAGAAAGGGGGCACCTATGGGGCAGGAACAGACACCTACAGGGCCTGTGGGGCAGAAAGGGGGCACCTGCGTGGCAGGGACAGGCACCCACAGGAGCTGTGGGGCAGAAGGGGGTACCTATGGGGCAGAGACAGGCACCCATGGGGGCTGTGGGGTAAAAAGGAGGCACCTATGGGGCAGGAACAGACACCTATAGGGCCTGTGGAGCAGAAAGGGAGCACCTGTGGGGCAGGAACAGGCACCCACAGGAGCTGTGGGGCAGAAGGGGGTACCTATGGGGCAGAGACAGGCACCCATGGGGGCTGTGGGGCAGAAAGGGGGCACCTGTGGGGCAGGAACAGGCCCCCCTGGGAGCTGTGGGGCAGGGACAGGCCCCCCTGGGAGCTGTGGGGCAGGAGGGGGCAGCCGTGGGGCAGGGCTGGGTGCCCCACATCCCCGCTGGGCGCCGTGGGGCGCAGCTGCCGTGGGGCTCAGTGCCCGGTGCGCCCGAGGGAGCTGTGGGGGTAAAGGCAGCAATGAGGCAAACCCCAACCCAAGAGGTTCAAATACCCCAAACCCGGAGGGGCCGAAGCGGGGCCGGACCTGGCGCGGCGTTGGGGGGGGGCGTCTGTCCGTCCTTCCGTCCGTCCGTCCGGCGGCTCCCGACGCAGCAGGAAGGGCCGGAGGCTGCCGCGCACCGGGGACCCCCCCGCGCGCCCCGGCGTCAGGTTGAAGGGCCAGGGGGGCTCCGGTTCCTCACGCAGGACTGGAGGGGCAGCGGGGCAGAGAGGGAGCCCCTGTGCCTCAGTTTCCCTCCCCATTTCCAGCTCCGTGCCTCAGTTTCCCCTCCCCATTTTCCCACCCCGTGCCTCAGTTTCCCCTCCCCATTTCCACCCTATGCCTCAGTTCCCCCCCCCGTGCCTCAGTTTCCCCTCCCCATTTCCACCCTGTGCCTCAGTTTCCCCCCAGTTGACCCCGTTCCCCTCCCCCATGCCTCAGTCCCCCCCCGTGCCTCAGTTTTCCTTCCCCATTTCTATCCCCGAGCCTTAGTTCCCTCCCGTGTCTCAGTTTCCCCTCCCCATTCCCCCCCCGGGCCTCAGTTCCCCCCCTCGTGCCTCAGTTTCCCCCCTAGTTGCCCCCATTCCACCCCCCCGTGCCTGAGTTCCACCCCCGTGCCTCAGTTCCCCCTTCCCCCCATGCCTCAGTTTCCCCTCCCAATTCCCCCCCGCCTCAGTTCCCCCCCTCGTGCCTCAGTTTCCCCCCTAGTTGCCCCCATTCCAGCCCCCGTGCGTCAGTTCCCCCCCCCCGTGCCTCAGTTTCCCCTCCCCATTCCCCCCCCGGGCCTCAGTTCCCCCCTAGTTGCCCCCATTCCGCCCCCCCGTGCCTCAGTTCCACCCCCCTGCCTCAGTTTCCCTCCCCTGCCTCAGTTTCCCCCCCCACCCCGTGCCTCAGTTTCCCCTCCCCATTCCCCCCGGGGCCTCAGTTCCCCCCCTCGTGCCTCAGTTTCCCCCCTAGTTGCCCCCATTCCGCCCCCTCGCCTCAGTTTCCCCCCCCACCCCGTGCCTCAGTTTCCCCTCCCCATTCCCCCCGGGACTCAGTTCCCCCCCTCGTGCCTCAGTTTCCCCCCTAGTTGCCCCCATTCCGCCCCCCCGTGCCTCAGTTCCGCCCCCCGTGCCTCAGTTCCCACTCCCTGTGCCTCAGTTTCCCCCCTAGTTGCCCCCATTCCTGCCCCGTGCCTCAGTTCCCACTCCCCGTGCCTCAGTTTCCCCTCTAGTTGCCCCCATTCCCCCCAGCTTTGCCTCAGTTCCCCCCCAGTTGCCCCCATTCCCCCCCGTGCCTCAGTTTCCCCTTCCTCTTCCTCATTTCCACCCTCGTGCCTCAGTTTCCCCCCAGTTGCCTCCACTCCTCCCACCCTCGTGCCTCAAGTTTCCCCTTCCTGTTCCCCATTCCCCCCCCCCCGCCGCCTCCCCGTGCCTCAGTTTCCCCTCACATTCCCGGTCAGACAGCGAATAGGGTTTGATCTCCTCCTCTTGCCGCTTGGCGGGCGGCCGGCGGGTGGGGGCTGCAATGAAGAGGGGTGGGGGGCAGGATTAGAAATGAGGGGGGGGGTCACCCCAAGCCCCTCCCACACCCCCCCCACCCCCCCGTGTCCCCCCCAAACTCACCCGGGCGATTAGAGAAGAACCCCTCGAAGATAACGAAGTTGTTTACCTGGTGGGGGGGGTGGGGAGGAAGAGTGAGGGGCTGTTCTGCCCCCGCCGGGGTAAATCCAGGGGGGATTTTGCCCCCCCCTTGGGGCAGATTCCCACCCCCCCGGGGCAATTCCTGAGGCTCCACCCACCCCCCTTGGGGCAAATATTGAAGGTAATTCCCCTCCGTCCTCGTGTGACTCTACCCCCCCATGGACCAATATTGGGGGTCATTTACCCCCCAGGGATAATTCTTAAGGAAATACCCCCCCCCTTGGGGCAAATATTTGGGGTGATTTACCCCCCCCGGGGCAAATTCTGAGGCTCAATCCCCTCCACAGCACAAATATTCAGGTGTATTTGCCCCCCCCCAAGCAGATTCCTTGGATTTTAAGGGCTTTGGGGGGGATTTTAAGGGATTGGGGGGATTTTAAAGGATTGGGGGGGATTTTAAGGGGTTTGGGGGGGATTTTAAGGGGTTTGGGGGGGATTTTAAGGGATGGGGGGGGATTTTAAGGGGTTGGGGGGGATTTTAAAGGATTGGGGGGATTTTAAGGGGTTGGGGGGATTTTAAGGGCTTTGGGGGGGATTTTAAGGGGTTCAGGGGGATTTTAAGAGGTTTGGGGGGATTTTAAGGGGATTGGGGGGGGATTTTAAGGGTTTGGAGGGGATTTTAAGGGCTTTGGGGGGATTTTAAGGGGTTTGGGGGGATTTTAAGAGGTTTGGGGGGATTTTAAGGGGATTGGGGGGGATTTTAAGGGGTTTGGGGGGGATTTTAAAGGATTGGAAGGGATTTTAAGGGCTTTGGGGGGGATTTTAAGGGGTTTGGGGGGATTTTAAGGGGTTTGGGGGGGATTTTAAAGGATTGGGGGGGATTTTAAGGGATTGGGGGGATTTTAAGGGATTGGGGGGATTTTAAGGGTTCGGGGGGGGATTTTAAGGGTTTGGGGGGGATTTTAAGGGTTTTGGGGGGGATTTTAAAGGATTGGAGGGGATTTTAAGGGCTTTGGGGGGGATTTTAAGGGGTTTGGGGGGATTTTAAGGTCTTTGGGGGGGATTTTAAGGTCTTTGGGGGGGATTTTAAGGGCTTTGGGGGGGTTTTAAGGGATTGGGGGATTTTAAAGGATTGGAGAGGATTTTAAGGGCTTTGGGGGGGATTTTAAGGGTTTTGGGGGGGATTTTAAGTGTTTGGGGGGGATTTTAAAGGATTGGGGGCGATTTTAAGGGGTTTGGGGGGGATTTTAAGGGATTGGGGGGGATTTTAAGGGGTTTTGGGGGGATTTTAAGGGATTGGGGGGATTTTAAGGGCATTGGGGGCGATTTTAAGGGATTGGAGGGGATTTTAAGGGGTTTGGGGGGATTTTAAAGGATTGGGGGGATTTTAAGGGCTTTGGGGGGGATTTTAAGGGCTTTGGGTGGATTTTAATGGGTTTGGGGAGGATTTTAAGGGGATTGGGGGGGATTTTAAAGGATTGGGGGGATTTTAAGGGATTGGGGGGGATTTTAAGGGGTTTGGGGGGGATTTTAAGGGATTGGGGGGGATTTTAAGGGGTTTGGGGGGGGTTTAAGGGGTTTGGGGGGGATTTTAAAGGATTGGGGGGATTTTAAGGGCTTTGGGGGGGATTTTAAGGGCTTTGGGGGGATTTTAATGGGTTTGGGGAGGATTTTAAGGGGATTGGGGGGGATTTTAAAGGATTGGGGGGATTTTAAGGGATTGGGGGGGATTTTAAGGGGTTTGGGGGGGATTTTAAGGGATTGGGGGGGATTTTAAGGGGTTTGGGGGGGGGTTTAAGGGGTTTGGGGGGGATTTTAAAGGATTGGGGGGGATTTTAAGGGTTTGGGGGGATTTTAAAGGATTGGGGGGATATTAAGGGCTTTGGGGGGGTTTTAAGGGGTTGGGGGGATTTTAAGGGTTTGGGGGGATTTTAAGGGGTTTGGGGGCATTTTAAGGGGTTTGGGGGGGGATTTTAAGGGGTTTGGGGGGATTTTAAGGGATTGGGGGGCATTTTAAGGGGCTGGGGGGGCATTTTAAGGGTTTGGGGGGATTTTAAGGGATTGGGGGGCATTTTAAGGGGCTGGGGGGGCATTTTAAGTGGGCGGGGGGCACCCCAGGACCCCCCACCTGCGGGATGGCGTCGGTGAGGCCGTAGTGTTTGCGGAGGAACGCCAGGAGCTTCTCGGAGGGGCGATCGACGGCCAAACGCCGCGGCTCGACCCTCTCACTCTGCGGGTGCGGAATTTGAGGCGAGGAGGGGGGGTTGGATGTGTCCCCCCTCTTTTGTGTCCGTTTTTTGTCACCTGCAGCATGTGCTGGAAGAGCTCCAAACCGTAACCGTGTCGCTGCAGGGATTCGTGGATGTAGAAATCCAAGACGCAAAGAGGCTCCGCTTCAACGTGGGCGCCGTTGCGGTCCTGGAGGGGGGGGAAAATGGGAATGAAAGGGGGGAAAGGGGGTGCGAAAGGTGGGAAAATGGGCATTAAAGGGGGGGGAATGGGCATTAAAGGGGGGAAATGGGCATTAAGGGGGGGAAATGAGCATTAAAGGGGGAAAATGGGCATTAAAGGGGAGTAAATGGGCATTAAAGGGGGGAAAATGGGCATTAAAGGGGGAGAAATGGGCATTAAAGGGGAGTAAATGGGCATTAAAGGGGGGGAAATGGGCATTAAAGGGGGGGAAATGGGCATTAAAGGGGGGGAATGGGCATTAAAGGGGAGAAATGGGCATTAAGGGGGGAAATGGGCATTAAAGGGGGGAATGGGCATTAAAGGGGGGAAAATGGGCATTAAAGGGGAGAAATGGGCATTAAAGGGGAGTAAATGGGCATTAAAGGGGGGGAAATGGGCATTAAAGGGGGGAAATGGGCATTAAAGGGGGGAATGGGCATTAAAGGGGAGGAAATGGGCATTAAAGTGGGGGGAATGGGCATTTAAAGGGGGGGAATGGGCATTAAAGGGGGGGAAATGGGCATTAAAGGGGGGAAAATGGGCATTAAAGGGGGAAAATGGGCATTAAAGTGGAGAAATGGGCATTAAACGGGGGAAATGGGCATTAAAGTGGGGAAATGGGCATTAAAGGGGGGGAAATGGGCATGAAAATGGGCATTAAAGGGGGGGAAATGGGCATTAAAGGGGGAGAAATGGGCATTAAAGTGGGGAAATGGGCATTAAAGGGGGGAAAATGGGCATTAAAGGGGAGTAAATGGGCATTAAGGGGAGTAAATGGGCATTAAAGGGGGGAAAATGGGCATTAAAGGGGAGGAAATGGGCATTAAAGGGGAGGAAATGGGCATTAAAAGGGGGGAAATGGGCATTAAAGTGGGGGAAATGGGCATTAAAGGGGGGGAATGGGCATTAAAGGGGGGAAAATGGACATTAAGGAGGGGAAATGGGCATTAAAGTGGGGAAATGGGCATTAAAGGGAGGAAATGGACATTAAAGGGGGGAAATGGACATTAAAGGGGAGTAAATGGGCATTAAAAGGGGGGAAAATGGGCATTAAAAGGGAGTAAATGGGCATTAAAGGGGAGTAAATGGGCATTAAAGGGGGGAAATGGGCATTAAAGGGGGGGAAATGGGCATTAAAGGGGAGTAAATGGGCATTAAAGGGGGGGAAATGGGCATTAAGGGGGGGAAACGGGCATTAAAGGGGAGAAAATAGCCATTAAACAAGTAAAATAGGCATTACAAGAGTAGAAAATGTGCATTAAAAGGAGAAACCGGGCACCAAAAAGGAGAAAACGGCCACTAAAGGGAAAAAAATGGCTACTAAAGGAGAGAAAATGGGCATTCGGTGGAGGAAATGGTTGGGGGGGGCAAAAAGGCTGTCGGGGACCCCCACCCCCCCTCCAGACACTTACCAGGAGGAACAGCTTCTTGTAGCCAACCTTGATGAAGCCGATGACGGCGCTTTTGGGGGTCCTGGAGGGCGGAGAAGGGAGTTTTGGGGGGGTCCTGGATGCCTGGGGCCCCCAGGGGGGTCAGGTTTGGGAGGGGTCAGGGTTTGGGGGGGTCAGCGTTTGGGGGTCCCGCTCACCCACGCCCCTCACTGCGCAGGATGTAGAGCACGTGCCGATTGGTTTCCATCCGTGCGGCGCTGGTGACCGGAGCCGGGAGCCCCTGCGCCTGCGGGACCCACCCCGTCACCCCCAGTGCCCCCCACTTGCCCCTCTTCCCCTCCCACTGCCCCCCATTACCCACCCCATCGCCTCCACTGCCACCCCAATTGCTCCTCATTCCCTTCCACTTGGCCAATTGCCCCTTATTACCCTCTCAATTGCCCCCCCATTTCCCCACTAATTGCCCCAATTGCCCCCCACTCCCCCATTACCTTCCCAATTATCCGCCGTTCTCCTCAATTGCCCCCATTCCCCTGAATTGCCCTCATTCCCCTTTAATTGCCCCCATTACCTCCCTCAATTGCCCCATTACGCAATTGCCCCCATTCCCCCACTCACCTTCAATTGCCCCCATAACCCCCACCAATCCCCCCCAACTGCCCCATTCCTCCCCTCTGCTCCCCAATTGCCTCCCATTACCCCCAATTACCCTCCATTTCCCCAACTGCCCCCATTCTGCTCAATTGCCCCCCACTCCCCTCAATTGCCCCCCAACTGCCCTCCATTCCGCCCCAATTGCCCCCATTACCCCAACTGACTCATTACCCCAAAATTGACCTCAATTACCCCCTCAACTGCCCCCATTCCCCTCAATTGCCCCCATTACCCCAACTGACCCCCTACCCCCAAAATTGACCCCAATTACCCCCTCAATTGCCCCCAATTACCCTCTCAATTGCTCCTTATTCCCCCCAATAGCCCTCATTCCTCCCCAATTGCCCCCATTACCCCAATTGACCCCTTACCCCCAAAAGTGACCCCAATTACCCCCTCAATTGCTCCCTATTCCCCCAATATCCCCAATTGCCCCATTCCTCCCCACCACTCCCCAATTGCCCCCATTACCTCCAATTACCCTCCATTTCCCAATTGCCCCCATTCCCAACTGCCCCCATTCCTCCCCAATTGCCCCCATTACCCCAACTGACCCATTACACTCAAAATTGACCCCAGTTACCCCCTCAATTGCCCCAATTACCCTCTCAATTGCTCCCTATTCCCCCCAATAGCCCTCATTCCTCCCCAATTGCCCCCATTACCCCAATTGACCCCTTACCCCCAAAAGTGACCCCAATTACCCCAATTGCTCCTTATTCCCCTCAATGCCCCCAATTGCCCCATTCCTCCCCACCACTCCTCAATTGCCTCCCATTACCTCTAATTACCCTCCATTTCCCCAATTGCCCCCATTACCCCAACTGTCCCATTACCCTCAAAATTGACCCCAATTACCCCCTCAATTGCCCCAATTACCCCCCTCAATTGCTCCCTATTCCCCCCAATACCCCCCAACTGCCCCATTCCACCCCAATTGCCCCCATTACCCCAACTGACCCATTACTCCCAAAATTGATCCCAATTACCCCCTCAATTGCCCCCAATTACCCCCTCAACTGCCCCCATTCCCCTCAATTGCCCCCCAGCTGCCCCCATTCCTCCCCAATTGACCCCATTACCCCAACTGACCCCTTACCCCCAAAATTGACCCAAATTACCCCCTCAATTGCCCCCAATTACCCTCTCAATTGCTCCCTATTCCCCCAATACCCCCCCAATACCCCCCCAATTGCCCCCCCTGCCCCCACCCCCCCCACCTTGGCCGAGGCCCGGCCCAGCTCATCGATCACACTCCTCAGCCGCTGCTCCAGGTCCCCTCTGGACACGGGGGGGGGGGGTGGGTGGGGGGGCATTGTCACCCCATGGCACCCCACGACCCCCCATTTCCCACAATGCCCCGGGCCACTCCCCCCCCCCCCCCCCCCGCCATTGACAGGCCCGGGCCCTCCAGTTTCCCATCATGCACCGCGCCCTCACACCATCACCTCCCCCCCCGCCTGTTTCCCGTCGTGCCCCGCGCGCGCGCGGGCCTCAGGCCTAGGCCCGCCCCGCTACCGGTAGGCGGCGCCGGGTCGGCCTGCGGGGCGGAGGTGTTGATCCACCACGCATACGCGATCGCCCAGCACCGGGCCGAGGTCGAAAGGGAATTCCATTGCCCCTCTAAGCCGGGCCCCGGCCCCGCCGACACCGCCGACACGGCCCGGCGGGCGCCAGACCCGCCCTCGGCAACCGCGCGGCCAATGGCGGCCGCGGCCCCTAGCAACAGGCCACGCCCCCCCGCGCAGGGCCGCAAGGCATGACGGGATATAGGCGCTCTCATGTCTGCTTTCCGCAAAGCACTCTAGGACACATTACACCCCCCCTTCAGTGCCGCAAAGCACTCTGGGATATAACCACTCTCAGTGCCGCAAAGCACTCTGGGATATATACCCCCTCATGCCTACTGCCGCAAGGCACTCTGGGATACATCCCCCCTCAAGTACACCTCCCCCCCTCCCCCAATCCGGTGGGACGCCATTTTCTGGGCGCGGCCGCCATCTTGACGCATCCCAGCGGCGGCCATTTTATGGTCGCGGCGGGCATTTTGCGCTCGCGGCAGCCATTTTGCGGTCACGGCCGCCATTTTGTCAACTCACCACTTCCCCGTGCCTCAGTTTCCCCATGTGAAAAAGAAGCCAAAACTCGAGTTTTAGGGCGTTTTAACCGCTTTATTCTGTGCTGCGCTGCGCAGGGGGGGTGGGGGGGGTGCCAGGGGAAGCCCCTGCTGCCGCTGGGTCCCTTTCTTCCTTGAGGAAGCCCTTGTAAAGGCGGCGCAGGCGCGCGAGGGCGGTGGGTGGCGGCGGCTGCCGCTCGTACCAGGGGTACCAGACCTGCCCCGGTGCCAGTGCGGGTGCGGCGGGCGTTCTGCTGACCGCAGCGTGGCGGTTGGAGAAGTCGTCTCGGGGAACGGGGACATAGGGTACCTGCAGCCACAGGAGACCTGGGGGGGAAGGGGGGGCAGGGGAGTGAGGGGGGGGCACCTATGGGGTGAGGGGGGCACCTGGGAGGCAGCTATGGGGGCTGGGGGGGCTCCCATGCAGCCAGAGGAGCTCCCCAGGGAACTCCCTTGGGTCTGGGGGGCTCCCATGGGGCTGGGGGGGGCTCTCATGGGGTGAGGGGGGGCTCCCATGGGGCTGGGGGGGGCTCCTATGGAGCTGGGAGGGCTCCCATGGGGTGAGGGGGGCTCTTATGGAGCTAGGGGGCCTCTCATGGGGTGAGGGGGGGCTCCTATGGGGCTGAGGGGGCTCCCATCGGGTGAGGGGGGGCTCTTATGGAGCTGGGGGGGCTCTCATGGGGTGAGAGGGGACTCCTATGGAGCTGGGGGGGCTCCCATGGGGTGAGGGGACACCCATGGGTGCCGCTGGGGTCTCCCTTGGGTTTAGGGGGCAGCTATGGGGGGTCCCCATGGTGTGAAGGGGGGCTCCTATAGGGTGTCGAGGGGCTCCATAGGATGAGGTGTGGCTCCTATAAGGTGAAGGGGGGCTCCCATGGAGCTGGGGGGGCTCCTATAGGGTGAGAGGGTCTCCCAGAGGGCTTGTGGGGCTCCTATAGGGTGAGGGGAAGCTTTATAGGGTAAGGGGGGGTTTCCCAGAGGGCTGGGGGGGCTCCTATAGGGTGAGGGGGGGCTCCCAGAGGGCTGGGGGGGCTCCTATAGGGTGAGGGGGAGCTCTATAGGGTGAGAGGGGGCTCCCAGAGGGCTGGGGGGGCTCCTATAGGGTGAGGGGGAGCTCTATAGGGTGAGGGGGTGCTCCCAGAGGGCTGGGGGGGCTCCTATAGTGTGAGGGGAAGCTTTATAGGGTGAAGGGGGGCTCCAATGGGGCTGGGGGGGCTCCTATAGGGTGAGGGGGTGATCTATAGGGTGAGGGGGGGTTCCCAGAGGGCTTGGGGGGCTCCTATAGGGTGAGGGGAAGCTTTATAGGGTAAGGGGGGGGTTCCCAGAGGGCTGGGGGGGCTCCTATAGGGTGAGGGGGGGCTCCCAGAGGGCTGGGGGGGCTCCTGTAGGGTGAGGGGGAGCTTTATAGGGTGAGGGGGGGCTCCAATGGGGCTGGGGGGACTCCTATAGGGTGAGGGGAAGCTTTATAGGGTGAGTGGTGGCTCCCAGAGGGCTGGGGGGGCTCCTATAGGGTGAGAGGGTCTCCCAAGAGGGCTTGGGGGGCTCCTATAGGGTGAGGGGGGGCTCCTATAGGGTGAGGGAGGGCTCCCAGAGGGCTCAGGGGGCTCCTATAGGGTGAGGGAGGGCTCTCAGAGGGCTGAGGGGGCTCCTATAGGGTGAGGGGAAGCTTTATAGGGTAAGGGGGGGGTTCCCAGAGGGCTGGGGGGGCTCCTATAGGGTGAGGGGAAGCTTTATAGGGTGAGTGGTGGCTCCCAGAGGGCTGGGGGGGCTCCTATAGGGTGAGAGGGTCTCCCAAGAGGGCTTGGGGGGCTCCTATAGGGTGAGGGGGGGCTCCTATAGGGTGAGGGAGGGCTCCCAGAGGGCTGGGGGGGCTCCTATAGGGTGAGGGGAAGCTTTATAGGGTAAGGGGGGGGTTCCCAGAGGGCTGGGGGGGCTCCTATAGGGTGAGGGGGGGCTCCAATGGGGCTGGGGGGACTCCTATAGGGTGAGGGGAAGCTTTATAGGGTAAGGGGGGGGTTCCCAGAGGGCTGGGGGGGCTCCTATAGGGTGAGGGAGAGCTCTATAGGGTGAGGGGGTGCTCCCAGAGGGCTGGGGGGGCTCCTATAGGGTGAGGGAGGGCTCTCAGAGGGCTGAGGGGGCTCCTATAGGGTGAGGGGGAGCTCTATAGGGTGAGGGGGTGCTCCCAGAGGGCTTGGGGGGGTCCTATAGGGTGAGGGGGAGCTTTATAGGGTGAGGGGGTCTCCCAGAGGGCTGGGGGGTCTCCTATAGGGTGAGGGGGAGATCTATAGGGTGAGGGGGGGTCTCTGGGGGCCACTCGACTCACCGTGATCCTGCGCCTGCGCGATGGCCTTGGTCAGGAGCTTGTGCTGCTTCATGCAGATCCCTGGGGTGGAGGGGGGCAGTGTTAACAGCTCTAGGGGGGCCCAGAGAGCCCCCCAAGTGCTCCCTCAGCCCCCCAAGTGCCCTCAGGCCCCCCCCCAGCTGCCCCCTCCTCACCCGTGTGCGTGGGGTGGAAGATGACGCCGGAGTGCGGACAAATGAACTGGTCCAGGAGCTTCACGTTCTGCGGGGGAAGAGGAAAAAGGGGTGGGAAGAGGAAAAAGGGGGGGTGGGAAGAGGAAAAGGGGAAGAGGAAAAGGAGGGAGCAAAGAGGAATAAGGGGGGGAGGGCAGGAAGATGAAAAGAAAAGGGGGAAGAAAGGTGAGAAAAAAGAAGAGGAAAAGAGGAGGAAAAGAGAAGAAATTTGGAGAGGAAAAGATGGGTGGAAACAGGAAAAAGGGAGGTGGGAAGAGGAAAAGGGGGAAGGAAGGTGAGAAAAGAGGAAAAGAAACGAGAAGTGGAGAGGAAAAGGTGGGTAGAAAGAGGAAAAAGGGAGGTGGGAAGAAGAAAAGAAAACGGGGAAGGAAGGTGAGAAAAGAAGAGGAAAAGGGGAGGAAAAGAGAAGAAAATTAGAGAGGAAAAGGTGGGTGGAAAGAGGAAAAAGGGAGGTGGGAAGAGAAAAAGAAAAGGGGGAAGGAAGAAGAGAAAAGAGTAAAGGAAAAGAAGATGAAAAAGTGGGAGGAAAAGGAAAAGAGAAGTGAAGAGGGAAAGGTGGGTGGGAAGAGGAAAAGGGGGCATGGGAAGAAGAGAAGGGGGAAGGAAGGAGAGGAAGAAAGAGGAAAAGGGGAGGAAAAGAGTGGGAGGAAAAGAAAAAAGGTGGGGTACAAAGAGGAAAAGTGGGGTGGAAAGAGGGAGATGGGAACAGGAAGATGGGGAGGGAGAGGGGGAGAAAGAAAAGGTAAAGGGGAGGAAGAAAAGGTAAAGGGGAGGAAGAAAGAAGAAATCATTCGTTAAAACTTGTAAGTTTGAGCTAATTAAAATATAGAATTGTGACATAGAGGTTTGATTTGGTTTGGTTTGGTTAAAAACTCAATTTCCGACGGCGTTTGGATGGGCTGTGGTATCGGACTCCACTCCTTGGAGTAATAATTCTGTGGTATTGGGACTCCTGGAGTTGTACTCCTTGGAGTAATAATGATTGTATGTGTGTAGTCTTACGCGTCGTACGGGTAGATTTTCCTGGGATTTTCCTGGGACCTTTGGAGTTAACGGTGTTATCGCCGCAAAGAGTTCTGTTGCTGTGTGTGTAAGGAGGTCTTGAGCAAGTGTGTGCCGGAGAGAAGGATCGAGGATTGGGCTGTGGAAGGGAAGGCGGAAGAAGAACGAAAGAAAAAGAAGGAAGAGAAGAGAAGAGAAGAGAAGAGAAGAGAAGAGAAGAGAAGAGAAGAGAAGAGAAGAGAAGAGAAGAGAAGAGAAGAGAAGAGAAGAGAAGAGAAGAGAAGAGAAGAGAAGAGAAGGAAGAAAAGGAAGAAAAGGAGGAAGGGAAGGGAAGGGAAGGGAAGGGAAGGGAAGGGAAGGGAAGGGAAGGGAAGGGAAGGGAAGGGAAGGGAAGGGAAGGGAAGGGAAGGGAAGGGAAGGGAAGGGAAGGGAAGGGAAGGGAAGGGAAGGGAAGGGAAGGGAAGGGAAGGGAAGGGAAGGGAAGGGAAGGGAAGGGAAGGGAAGGGAAGGGAAGGGAAGGGAAGGGAAGGGAAGGGAAGGGAAGGGAAGGGAAGGGAAGGGAAGGAAGGGAAGGGAAGGGAAGGGAAGGGAAGGGAAGGGAAGGGAAGGGAAGGGAAGGGAAGGGAAGGGAAGGGAAGGGAAGGGAAGGGAAGGGAAGGGAAGGGAAGGGAAGGGAAGGGAAGGGAAGGGAAGGGAAGGGAAGGGAAGGGAAGGGAAGGGAAGGGAAGGGAAGGGAAGGGAAGGGAAGGGAAGGGAAGGGAAGGGAAGGGAAGGGAAGGGAAGGGAAGGGAAGGGAAGGGAAGGGAAGGGAAGGAAGGGAAGGGAAGGGAAGAGAAGAGAAGAGAAGAGAAGAGAAGAGAAGAGAAGAGAAGAGAAGAGAAGAGAAGAGAAGAGAAGAGAAGAGAAGAGAAGAGAAGAGAAGAGAAGAGAAGAGAAGAGAAGAGAAGAGAAGAGAAGAGAAGAGAAGAGAGAAAAGGAAGAAGAGAAGAGAAGAGAAGAGAAGAGAAGAGAAGAGAAGAGAAGAGAAGAGAAGAGAAGAGAAGAGAAGAGAAGAGAAAGAAAGAAAGAAAGAAAGAAGAGAAAAGAAGAGAGAAGAGAAAAGAAGAGAAGGGAAAAGAAGAAAAGGAAGAAAAGAAAAGAAAAGAAAAGAAAAGAAAAGAAAAGAAAAGAAAAGAAAAGAAAAGAAAAGAAAAGAAAAGAAAAGAAAAGAAAAGAAAAGAAAAGAAAAGAAAAGAAGAAAAAGAAATATATAGGTTTGCATGGGAGCAGAGACAGGGAAAGAGTCAGCGTTGGCATTGGTGTGGATCAGTGGAAAAGGACAAATTTGAAGTGTAAAACCAAAAGGTTTGCGTGGGAGCGGAACTAAGAGAATGGGAGGAAGGCAGAGGAAAGAGATACCAAAGAAAACGCCCTTAAGCTGCGTTGTAGCACACTGGAAAGAAACAGTCGGACGTGGAAGAGTGAGAGAGAATAAGAAAACTCTTATAAAATATTGTAATCACTGATGGCCCCTTTATAAATTAGATGATGAAAAAAAGTGGCCCTTTAATGGAGCTTTGAGCTACAGTTCCCTTTTACAGTTAATGTTTTTAAGGAGAGAAAGACAATGGGATGAAACATCGCACGCAGAGATGTTTCTTTCTTTCCGTAATCATCAAGAGCATCAGAGGGTCTGCGGACTAAAACCTCCCCAGGACCCTACGGTGCTGGCACGGGAAAAAGCAAATAAAAAGGAAAGAAAAGGGAAAAGGAGATGTTGTTCCTGTAGTATTGGTCAAAGGTGTGATAAATCACAGGGACAAAGCCTGAAATGAGGGATCTCGCAGGGCATTATCAGCCCCCAAGTGAAGCTCAATGATATGAGAGGGACTCCGACAGCCCTTTACCCCTCGGATAATCCTTTTCTTGGATGTGAAGAAAAGAGAGACAGGGAGGTACTTAAGGAAAGCGGTGGGTCCTGATGGGACACCGGTTTAAAAGTCCTGTTTTGATTTAGAACCTTGGAAAAACACGGCTAAAAAAGTATTGGGACAACGCTATCGGGGTGACATTTCCCAGTTTATAAGAAGACAACACAGCCCCCGACTGGAATGATCTTCAGCTGCTATTAGAGCATAAGACCCAAACAGAAAAAACAGTGGATAATGAAGAACAGCTCCAAATTTGGCAAATGATCAAATAAAAGCTGCAGAAGAGGTCAAGGAACGTTTCCCTTTACATTATCCAGGGTGGGATCCTACCAGAAACGCACATAAAGCCTCGTTAACAGCATATCGGATAGTTAAAGGAATGGAAAGAGCCATCCCGGAATCAATAAACTGATCAGGGTTATACACAGTGAGATAAGGACCGAAAGAAACACACTCCCCTCGATCCCAGAGCTGAAGTAGGAATACAGCACTCAGTATCCCTGTTTTTAGGACAATCAGCGCCAGCCATGCGAAAGGAAGTTCCAAAAGTTAAGGCCGACGGAAAGTAGGGATGTAGAGAGGTTGGTAGACGACGCCTGGAGAATATAGAGTAACCGAGAAGAAAAGAGGAAGGATAGGAGGATGCTGGTCGCAGCGCTGCCGGAAGCACGAGGAGTGAAGAAACCAAGGCCTACGTGAGGGTTTGAGGGCGAAATCCAACACGCGCGGTGAAAACGGAGCGTTGTTGGAAAAGCGAGTGTCCTGATAGAAGAAAAGGAAACAGGATGCAGGCTCACGTCAAGGAGGACTGACGGCGACCTGGGGAATCTGAGCTAGCGGATCCACAACAAAAACTTAAGAGCTTTTGGTTGATACGGGAGCAACATTTTCAGTTTTAAACCAAGCTTTGACACCTATTGATGATGGTTTTGTAACGGTAAGGGGAGCCAGAAGGAAAAAAGAATACTTTTTGAAACCCCTTGGGTTTAAACCGGGAAAGCAATGCGGGGTACAGAAGTTTTTGCATACGCCAAATTCATCAAAAATCTCTGTTAGGGAGGGATTTGTTGGAACAACTGGAAGCAGAAATAAAAATTGGAAAAGAATTTCCAAGGAAAAGGGGGTACAGGTATTTATTGGTTTGAACGGATGCCGTTTCAGGATGGCAATTAAGTGGGCAATTGTAAAATGGAGGCAAGAAGCTGGATTGCCCCGACCTCAGTCGTTACCTTTGGCCCTACTGAGAGTTAGAACGAAGCCAAGGAAGGATCGAGTATTTGAAATATTGCATGGAAGACCTCATGATATACAAATGGGTCCAACACCGCAAATTGGAAATGAGGTATTGTCTGAAGATGTGATAAGTTTACAAAAACAGCTCCAAAAGGCTGAACGACAGATCTTGGGACGTCGAGCGCGAGGTCTTGACGGATCAATTCAAAACACTGTGCCAGGCGATCATATATATGTCAGATCTATTTCAGACTCATCTTTGGAGCCAAAGTGGGAAGGGCCCTTCCAAGTTCTACTAACATCTCGTACCGCAGTCGGGATTGAGGAACACGCATCGTGGATACATCGTACCAGAATCAAGAAGGCTCCTTCGCCACGATGGGAATCAACACTGACTGGACCCCTAAAGCTCCGAATCCAGCGAAAGGATGGAAAAAAACTGTGTTTATCATACTGGAATGATCGGTAGAAATAGATGAAATTTGGAAACAGCCACAGTCTTGCATGGTGTAACCTTAGATGAAACCTCGTAAGGGTTTTCAGAACTGTGGGAGAAATTAACTTCTTGGTTACCTGATTTTACCTGGCTAAAACAATTATTTATTGCTACGATAGTTACGATCATCTTCTCAATTCTAATCTGTTTTACGCCGCAATGCTTTAAGTACTTTGTTTGACTGCTCGAGGAAATGGTGTTCCGTAGGCAGAAGAATTTGCTTAAGATAAAGGAAAGGGGAGAAATGAGAAAACAAATCATTCATTGCAAACTTGAATTAATTAAAATATAGAACTCTGTCATAGAGGATTTTTTAGCGAGGCGCTGACTGTATGTGGTTGAAGCCAGATAATGAGGACGGCTCCAACGGACATCGGAAGGACCACCAGCTGGGACAGATAAGGCCCGAAGATGGCCTGGGCTCTCTAAGAGCACGTGCAAGGAGGGAAGGTGAAACGTTCAGCGCGAGGAAGACCACCTATCTTCATCTCCAAAGACCCCATCGACCATTACCATGAGAAAACGCGCAAGTGCTCAGAGGAGAAGACCTACGATAATGAGTTCTTGGAATTAATCTTACTATGATAACGAGCTCCAGTGACTAATCATACAACCCTACCAATTTCTTGGAAAACACATGACTATATACGTTATTTTAGTGTATACGTATGAGACAGCACAATAAAGATGTAGCGGTTCTGACACACGGTGCGCGAGCTTGGAGGAAAGATGCCGCTCACACCCTGTGCACAGCCGCGTACCTGCGCCTAACGCTGCGTCTGGTGTCGTCCCTCCGCGAGTCAAGGGAGTGGAAAAAGAGAGGAAAATAGGAAAACAGGAAAAGTGGGGGATAGGAAAAAAGGGAAGGAGAAGAGAATGCAGGGCTAAAACACCCCCCCCCCAGTCTTACCTGGAAATGCACGTGGAGGTTGCGATCGCGGCAGATGGGGCAGGGGTTTCCCACTGGCTTCCCCTTGCGCTGGGGGGACAGGGGGCGGTCAGGGGGTGCCCCGTGTCCCCCAGTTCCCCCCCAGTTCCCCTCCCCTCACCACACAGGTCTTGCGGGTGTGCTGAGGTGGGATGGAGCCCTTGTAGTTGCGGCGGTAGCCCTGCCAGACTGGTTTGTCACCGTACGCCATGCGATACTCTGGCAGAAAAAGGAGTATATTTTGAGGGGGGGGGATCCCCCTCGCCCCTCCTGACCCCTCCAAATCCTCCCCAGCCCCTCCTGAACCCCCCCCCAAATCCTGCCCAGACCCTCCTGACCCTCCAAAATCACCCCATGCCCCTCCTGACCCCCCCAAATCCCCCCTCGCCCCTCTTGACCCCCCAACCCCTCTTGGTCCCTCCCAAATACTCCCCCAGCCCCTCCTGACCCCCACAAATCCCCCTCTCGCCCCTGCTGACCACCCTCAAATCCCCCCCAAGCCCCTCCTGACCCCCCCAAACACCCGCCATCCCCTCCCGATCCCCCTAAATCCCCCCCATAGCCCCTCCTGATCCCCCCCCTCAGCACCTTCGCTCTCCAGGTACTCCCAGGGTCGCTCCTGGTAGGGGGACGGAGGCGCTGAGAGGGGTTTGGGTGCTGTTTCGGTGCTGCAGAGCCGCGGGGTTTCCTAATAGAGACAGATAAGGAGGTGTAGTGTCACAGAAGCCGCTGTAACATCGTTAACACCAAAGCACCCCCCCCCCCCCATCATGGCGGTGTCCCCTTCCCCTCCCGAACCCCATCTCTATCGCCCTCCTGATGACGTCACGCCATCCCCAAGGACATATCGCGACCGATCCCCCCCCGCCTCAGCTCCCAACCCCCCTGTCGTCCCCCCCATACCCCTTTCCCGCCTCACCCTGGCCCACAGCCGCCGCCCCACGCCCCGCAGCAACGCCTCCCCCCAGCGCAGCGCCATCTTTGCCGCCCCACGCGCCCTCGCACGCGGAGGGGCGGAGCGCCGCCATCTTGCCGCACGGGCTCCATCCCGTACCGCGCGTGCGCAGGCTCCCCCCCTTCCCTAACTACGCATGCGCAGCCTGCTCTTACAAGCGCAGACACCCCCGTCCCAAATGCGCGGGCTCCCCTCGCGCATGCGCAAACGCCGCCGTTTTTCCCACCCCCACCCCCTCAATAAAAACTGCGCCACGCGGGCTCCCCATAGACAATAGCGGGCGCGCACGCGCAGGGCCGCGCGAGGCGGTGCGAGCGGGGGCAGTTGCGCACGCGCAGAGCGGCCTGAGGCCCTGAAGGGCGGGGGGGGGGCAGTCACGCTCCGTGACGCGCGCGTGCAGGGCGGGGCACCCTATAAAAGGCCGCGTCCCCTTGCCCCTGGTGCCACTCTCTAGGCTGACGTAGGTGAGTAAGGAGCGCTCGCTGCGGCGCGGGGCGGGCGGGGGGGGAAAACGCCCTTCAACCCCAATTTTTTCCTCTTTTAAAGGCTCTAAGGAGGCCTTTAATAACACTAAGGCCCACCTTTTCCCTTCCCTGTTGCCGGGGGGCCGCGCCCTTCGCCTTTTTCCTCCGCGGTGCGGTGAGGAGAAACCGACACCCCCCCCCGACCCCCCCCCGCAAGGGCGATTTATTGGCTTTTTATTCTTTCCCCACTTCCCTTTCAAGACTTAAATTCTTCCCGGGGATCACGGCTGTTAATCATTTCGTGTCTTTTCTTCTTTGCTTCTAATTTTTCGTTCCCATTATTTTAATTTATTTTTTGTGACCCCCCCCCTCCCGTTTCTCTTTTGTTGATTTTATTTTATTTATTTTTTTTTCCGTTTTTGTTCCTTTTTTTTTTTTTCCCCCGCTCCAGGTTTGTGGTCGCTCTTTTCGAGAGAGACGCCGTCGCCTTTGCAACGAGAAAATAACAAAGCAGACAAAACCATATCATACAAAACAATACAAAAACCCATACAGAAATATACCAAAAAAAAAAACCAACAAACAAAAAAAACCAACAAAGACAAAAGGGGGGGAAGGACACGTTTTCTTCCCCCCCTTTCCCGGTGCTGTGGAAGAGCCGTCAGCGCAGCCTCCGTCCTTTGGACTGTCCTTGGAAGCCGTTCCAAACTCGAAGGAAACTGCCACTCTCAAAACATATTCTCCCTCTTCTTTGTCCCCAGAAAACAAAGGCAGAAATCCCTTTTTTTTTTTAAACAAAAAAAAAAGCAGCTTTTTAAATCCTTTTTTTTTTTCCATCATTTAGCTCGAAAAAAACTCACCCTTTTAGGGCAAAAAAAAAAAAAAACCAACAAAACAAACCACTTAGAAAACCCCATCAAGCTGCAAACAAAAAACCCAAAAAAAAGTGCTGCGTTTTTTTAAACCCATGACCAAAACCAATTGTTTTTTCGCTCTGACACCACCACCAATACCAAAATCCAAACCTTGAAGTGCTGTCGGCGAGAAAAATTGTTGGATAGTAAGTGTTGAATTTTCAACCAGCTGAATTCCCCTCAAAAAAACAAACCCAATCCCCACTCCCTTTACCGAAAACTCCTTTATTTGTACTCAAAAGAGCAAAAAATGGGAGGAAGAGCCCCGAGTGTGCTTGAGGAGGACGTAGGCTTTGCTGCAAGGTGGTTAAAACGTGGAATTTGGGGGTATTTTGTTCAGAAACAAGGTGTGGGAGCCGGTGGGTCGGTGAGCTCTCACGCAAAACCCAAAAGGGACCCACAAAAAAATCAACAAAATACCCAAAATCGCTTGGTTTTGGCGGGGAGGGGGGAGATGGAAAATTTGGGGGGGGGGGGGGGAGTTGAGGGCTGATGGTGGTGGTGGGGAGGGGGGGGAGAAACCCGAGCGAGCAATCTGTACATAAAGATTGCGGGGCGGCTCTGGAAACGCAGCGGATCTGGGGCGGTTCGGGGCGATTCGATGTTCAAACAATGATTTATTTTATATTTTTATTTTTTAGGTGCCATTTTAGGACTGTTTTGTGCAGAGGAAATGCTGGGGAGGGGGGGGTTTAGCAATAAAGCTTGCGAGGCAGGCTTGGCTTTACCCAAAAAACAAAAAATGCTTTTTTTTTCAAGCAAAAAGTCAGGCTTTAAAAAAAAATACAACCAAATTCCCCCCCTCTGTCACCCCCAAAAAATAATGCGGCCGCGGAGCTCCAGGGCCAAGATGGCGCAGCCGCTCGCTCGCGCTTTGTCTTCTAGTTTTTCACCTTTAAAAGTCATTTTTCTTCTTCCCCCTCCCTTTTTTTCCCCCCCCTTCAATATTTTGATGTTATTTATTTCATTGCAGGTTTTAGGGGGGGCAGCTCTGCAGCCCCTTTTTTTGTGTTCGGTGAAAGGGGGGTGGGTGGTGGTGATGGTGGTGGTGGGTGTCGCGAATCGTGAATCCCGTCGGATTTAATCGCTGTTAATTGGCGTCGAGGTCGCGCGGTGGCAGAGGTTGAGGGGGGGGTCGTTTGATTTCGCTTTGATATCTGTGTCGTGTGTATGTGGCCCCCCCCACCCCCCCCAAAGTATAAAAAAAAAACCAAAAAACAATTTTTGGTTGATTTTTGTCGGCTTCTAAGATGGCGCCTGGCCTCGCCAACGGCTGATGCAACCGGCAAACCCCTCCCACCGCGCTCCGCTGGGGTCCCCTGAATCCCCCCAAATCCCAATGAAACCCCCCCCGAACCCCACTTTAACCAACCCCCCCCCCTCGGCTTTCGTCCGCAGGCTCCCGTTGCCGTAGAGCGATCCCGCTGCTTCCTTTGGTTCTGCCAAAAATCCCCTTTTTTCCTCCTCCTCAAAACCAAACCAGGATTCGGTTGAATTTTTATAATTTTTTTACCCTTTTTCCCCTTTTCTCTATTTTTTAGGGTTCGTAGGGAAAAAATCATTCAACATCCGCGAGGAATTTAATCTTGAATTTATCGTGACAGGGCAATGCTATCACTGGGCTTTCCTCCCCCCCCCCCAAAAAAAAACCCCTCTGCTTTTTGGAGGGGGCGCACCCCCAAAAACCTCGCTCGTTAATTTTTTTTTTTACCGATTTACCCTGAATTTGCCCCGTTTTGGCAGTGCAGAGGTGCAGGCTTAGGAAGCGAAGGGAACTTGGTTTTACCTCAGCAAAAGGGAGGGGAACAACTGCAATCCGCCCGGTAAGCAACAAAACCTTTCTGGTCTTAATTACATTTCACAACCTTCATTTCAATCGGATTTTTTAATTACCAAAAAAACCCAAAAATCTCCCTTTTTTTTGGTTTATTTTTGGGGTTTTTTTTTTGGTTTTTTTTTTTCCCTCTTCCCATCCATCTTCCCGGTGCATGCGGACGCTGCGCTGGGTTGGGAGCTTGGGTTATTTTTATCCCCCCTCCTCTCCTCGCTCCGGCCAACCGCTCGACACCCAAATCTGAAGGATTTGGGTGAAAAGCGGAAGGATTTAATCAAAATAATGAATTTTAGCAACAAATTGATTAATTTTTTAGTTCATTTCCTCCCAAATTAAGCCTTTTGCTTCCCAGTGCTGTGCCCAGTGGTAGCATTTCCCATTTTTGGGGGGGACACAAGTTGTAGCCCCCCCTTCACCTGTGGTTTCAGGGTCTGTGACCCCCCCCCCGTTTGCCAAAAATGGGCTTTTGTCCCCCAAAAAGCTGTTTTATGGGGGAAAAATGAGCAAAACCGGTGTCCAAATGTGTGTCGGGGGGTCAGGCCTTGCTTGGCCATTGCTGGCAGGGCCAGGCAAAGCTGGGGTACCCCCTCCCCTAAAATGGGGGATGCCCTCCACCCTCCCCAGGTGATTTGCTTTTACCCCTCGGGGAGGGGGGGGAATGTTGGGGGGCTTTGGGCTTTTTGGGGTCCCCCCCAAACCCCTTTAACCACCCCCTCGTGGTATTTGAGCGCCATCACCCCCACTATGGGGCTGTTGGGTCACTTTGCTTCTCTGTGAACCCCCCCAAAAAAGGGAAGGGCGACCACAAAATGAAGGGGAACCTCCCCAAATTCATGGGGGGGTTCGTGTACCCCCCCTTTGTGTCCCCCATTAACCACAAGGCTCATCCCACGGGGGGGGTCAAAGGTTGCAGAGGACTTTGTGCTTCCAAAAAGGCCAATTTGGGGTAAAATCTATTGCCCTCATGGCTTTTAATTGTGGTTTTTGTGGGGTTTTTTTTGAGGGAGGGGGATATTTTGGGGGGGTTTGTGCTGGAATTAATTTGCTTTTGTGTCGTTTCAGAGGGGCGGCTGCTGCCTGGCTCGCTGACCCCCCCAAAAAATACCCCCCAGAAAATGGGAAAGGGGGGGCTCTGCCGCCTGTATCCTTTAATCAACCTTAAAGGGGGAACTTAACGAAGTTTTGGCTTCTTAAATCTTCACCGTGAGGAGAAAATGGGGGCTGAGTGCTGCCCCCCCCCCCAAAAAAAAAAAAAATTGGTATTTTGGGGGCTTTTTTCACCCTTCTTCTCCAAAATGGGGTCATTTGGGGGATGTTTTCACCCCCCCAAAGAAAAAGCAGCCCAGATCCTCGCAGCTGCCGCCTTTGTTAGCAAAACTGGGGCGTAATTAAGCCGCAGAAGCTTCTAATTAGTAGTAATTAAGAAGCTGATTGACGTCAGGAGGCTGAAATCCTCCTTGGCCGGTCAGGCTGGATCAGGGTCAAGGACCTGATGGGCGTCGGGTTATTATTGGGGTGCTGGCTTTAATTATTAGTTACCTAATTAATAGGCAATGGTGATTAATTCATGGATTTAATTGCAGCCTGTATTGTGGGGGTGACACCCCTAAATCTTGCGCCGTCATCCCTGTCCCCCTCACCCTTGAGCCGCCGTCCAATGCGTTTGTCACCTCTGCGCCTCGTTAAGCACCGACTCGTTAATTAATCCTGGAGGTAGAACTGTGTGTGGTGAAATATGGGGCTGCTGTGCACCCGTCGACCCTCGTGCTGCGTCCGATGTCACCCCGAATCCTTGTCCTTGTCCCCCTGGGAAACACGAACAAGGGTCCACTTTGTCACCTCGGCGGGGGGGTGGTGAGACCCCCCCCCCCTTAGTGTCCCTTGGGGGTCCCCCTGGACCCCCCCTCCTCACAATAGCTGCATTTTGGGGGCGATTCCTCCCATTTTGGGGTTGAAAAATGTTTGTTTGGCATCGTCAGCCTTTGGAAAGGGATGGGAATTGGGGAGTGGGGAGGGGACAAGGGGCTGGTGGGGATGTAGGGGGTTTTGGGGGGGCACAGGGTGTTGTCACCACTGTCCTAACCCCCCTTCTCCTCCTTTTCCCAATCCTAGAAGGGTATTTCTGCCATGGGCTCCGGCCCGATTGACCCCAAAGAGCTCCTGAAGGGCTTGGATTGCTTCCTTGGCCACGATGGCGAGGTCAAGAACATGGACAGCATCTCCAAAATCTTCAAGTGAGTCCCCCCAAAAAAGTCCCCTGTCTCATGTCCCGTCCCCCCTAATGTCACCGCGGTGTTTTGGGGGGGCTCTAACGCCTCATTTCTCGTTAACCAGCTTGATGAAGGATGCGCAGAAGCTTGTGAGTCGCTGCATCTACCTGAACATCCTGATGCAAACACGGTCGCAGGACATCCTGGCCAAGTACGAGCGGCGCGGGACGGGATCTGGGGGAGTTTTTTGGGGGGTAAATCGCCCCGGCCTGGCCGGATCCTGATGGATTTCCCTCTCTCCCACCCAGGTTTATCCGGATAGGAGGCTACAAGCTGCTCAACACCTGGCTGACGGCTGCCAAAGCCTCCAACAACGTCGCCTTCCTGCAGCAGATCCTCCTTACCCTGCAGCACTTGCCACTCACCGTGGATCACCTCAAACAGGTTGGGGTTAACCTCCCTGTCTGCCCCCCAGTGCGGCTTTTGGGTCCCCATGAGTGGGTTTTTTTGTTCTCTTGGATGGGTTTTTGGGTCCCCAGGCTGATTTTCGAGTCCCTTTGGTTGATGTTTGGGTCCTCCCAAGTGGCTTTTGTCTCTTTGAGGTGGCTTTTGTGTCCCTCTAGTGGCTTTTAGGTCTCCCTGAGGTGGCATTTATGTCCCCAGAAGGGACTTTGATCCCCTTAGGGAGCTGTTTGGGTCTCCCTGGGTGATTTTTATGTCCTCGCGGGTAGCTTTTGTGTCCTCACTGTAGCTTTTGTGTCACTTGGCAGGTTTTTGTCTCCCCCCAAGGTGGCTTTTGGGTCCCCTTGAGTGATTTCTTATGTCTTTCTGCGTGGTTTTTGTGTCCCACAAGATGGCTTTTGGGTCATGTGGGAGCTTTCTGTCTGCATAAGTGGCTTTTGTGTCCTGAAAGGGGCTTTTGGGTCACTTTGAGTTGCTTTTGATCCCCTTGCTGATTTTTATGTCCTCCCAGGGTGGCTTTTGTCTCCCTTGAGTGGCTTTTGGGTTTCCAGCAGGGCTGTTATGTCCCTGAAGGTGGCTTTTGAGTCCCTGGGCTGGCTCGAGTCCCTTTTGAGTAGCTTTTGGGTCCCTTCAGGTGTTTCTCGTGTCCTCCTGTGTGGTTTTTGGGTTGTGTGGGGGCCTTTTGTCTCCATGAGGTGGTTTTCGGGTCCCCTTGAGTGGCTTTGGATCGCTTTGGGTGATCTTTGTGTCCTCCTGCTGTGGCTTTTCTCTCTCTGGGATGGCTTTTGAGTCACCTGGGGGGGCTTTTGGGTCACCTTGGGGACTTTTAGGGTCCCCTAAGGTGACTCTTAGGTCCCCTTGGGTGCTTTTGTCTCCTGGGGGGCTGCTATGTCCTCCGGGGTAGCTTTTCAGTCCCTCATGGGTGGCTTGTGTCCCCACCGAGATGGCTTTTGCATCTTCTTCGGGTGTTTTTTGTGTCGCCAGAGTGACTTTTGAGCCTTCTTCGATGACACTTGGGTTCCCTGAGGTGACTTTTGGGTCACCCAGGTGGAGTTTGGGTTCCCTTAAATGCCTTTTGCCCCCCTCACCTCTCACCCCCATCTCCCCTTTTCCAGAACAACACAGCCAAGCTGGTGAAACAGCTCAGCAAATCGCGTGACAATGAAGGTGAGCACCCCTAAAACAAACACCCTTCAGATCCCCCAAAAGAACCCCCCAACTTCCCCCAGCCCCCTATTTTAACCCCTTCTCTCCTGCAGAGCTGCGCCAACTTGCTGCCATCCTCGTCAGTGACTGGATGGGTGTCATCCGTTCCCAGAGCAGCGTCCAGCCCGCTGGTGAGCCCCCCCTCTACGCCCCTCTTCTCCCCCCACCTCTGTCCTCCACCACCGTCTCACCCTTTTTCCCCCCTCTCTTTCATCCCTCCAGAACGTGACAGAAAGAGACGAAAAGAGGAAACCAAAAGCAAAACGGTTGTCCAAGAGAAACCCCAAGAAACCAAAGCTGAGGCTAAAGCCGAGGAGGTGCCAGAGAAGAAGCGGGAGAAAC
This sequence comes from Cuculus canorus, assembly GCF_017976375.1. NCBI lineage: Eukaryota > Metazoa > Chordata > Aves > Cuculiformes > Cuculidae > Cuculus > Cuculus canorus. The sequence goes on from NC_071431.1 coordinate 1,678,376, forward strand.
CCAAATCTCTGCGCACCACGGCGCCCAGCCATGCCAAGTTCCGCTCCACTGGTAATTCCTCCTCCGGCTGCGCAGTGTTTTGGGGCTGTTTTGGGGATTTGGGGGAACTTGAAGGGTGCGGTCGCTCCTGGGATGCTGCAAGGGGACAGACTGACAGCGATTCCCCCCTCCAAAACAGGTCTGGAGATGGAGACACCTTCGTCAGCGCCTGCAAAGAAAATGAGCTCTGCTTCGGGCGCTGATAAATACGGCCTGAAACCAATGCCCGTCAAGAGGCAAAAGTGAGTTGGGGATGGAGATGAGGAGTCTTGAGCTGCTGTTGAGGGTCTGGGGGCAGCTTTTGCAGGTCTTGGAGCTGCTTTTGGGGGCCTTGGAGCCAATTTGGGGGGCTTGAACACACTCCTGCGTTCTTGAAGCCACTTTTGGGGGTCTTGGGGCAGCTTTAAGAGGTCTTGGAGCCTATTTTAGAGAGCTTGAACCCGCTCTTGGATCCTTGGAGCCTATTTTGGAGGGCCTGGAGCCACTCTTGGGTCCTTGGAGCCACTTTTGTGAGGCTGGAGGCAGCTTTGGTGGGCTCAGAGCAGCTCTTAGGGATCTGGAGGTGACTTTTGGGGGGGCCTTAGAGCTGTTTTGGGAGATTTGAGGCTGCTTTGGGGGATCTGGGGATGGCTTTGCGGCATCTTAGAGCCATTTTGGGTGTCTTGGGGCTCCTTTTAGGGAACTCTGATCCGATTTGGGGGGGTCTGGGGTCTGGTTTTGGGGTCTTTCTGACGTGTTACTGCTCCACAGCGTCTCGGTGTTGTCTGGAGAGGCTGCTCCAGCCGAGAAGAAATATAAACCGCTCAACACGGCGCCCAATGCCGCCAAGGAGATCAAAGTGAAGATCATTCCCCCTCAGCGTGAGTGGAGCCTTTGGGGGGCCCTTGGGGGGCATTTTGAGGAGCCTTGGGGACAATTTGGGTTCTTTCAGGGAGTGATTTGGGCCCTTCTTGGGGGGCACTTTTGAGTGGCACCTGGGTGCCATTTTGGAACATGCTTTGGGTGCCATTTTAGGTCCTTTTGGGGTTCAATTTGAGTGGGTTTGGGTGCCACCTGGGTGCTGGTTTTGGGGATCATCTGGGGGGGTTGGGTGGCACCTCCCCCCTCCCACAGCCAAGGGGACATTCCTGAACGCCCTCGCTTGAGGGCCATTTGGGTCCTTTTCAGGCAATTTAGGTCCTTTCTGGGCGACTTAGGTCCCTTTTTGGGGCCGATCCGAGTCCCTTTTTGGGGCTGATCCGAGTCCCTTTTTGGGCTGATTTGTGTCCCTTTTTGGAGTTGATTCGTGTCCCACATTCAGGGCCAATCTGTATCCCTTTTCGGGGCCGATCCGTGTCCCTTTTGGGTGATGGATGTCCTTTTCAGGCAATTTGTGTCCTTTTTTGGGGCGACTCGTGTCTTTTTGGGGGACACACTTTGGGTACCTTAGTTGGGGACAATCTGGGTGGTTTTGGGCTCTGTTTTGGGATCAGTCTGGGGGGTTTTGGTGACGCTTCCCCCCTTACCGCAGCCATGGAAGGCCTCGGCTTCCTGGACGCCCTCAACTCTGCTCCCGTCCCCGGCATCAAAATCAAGAAGAAGAAGAAGGTACTGTCCCCAACAGCCACCAAGGTGAGGGGGGCGCCTCTCGGGACAGTGGGGTCCCCCCCGATCCCGAACGCCCCCCAACAGCCTCTCTTTGCCCCTCAGCCCAGTCCCTTCGAGGGGAAGCCGCCCACCGAAGCCACTTCGGCCAAACCCTCCTCCCCGGAGCCCAGCGCTGCGGTGGAGGTGATGGAGACGGAGCGTCCTGGCACGCCGGTGCCAGCCGTGGAGGTGCCAGAGCCGATGGAGTTTTGTGAGTCAAGGAGGATAAGTTGGAAGGGGAAACAGCGGCGGCAGGGGTTACAGTGGGAGCTGAGCCCCCTGGTTCCTCCCACAGGCTTGGCCGAGAACAGCATGGACGTCAGATCCATGGAAAACCCATTGGAGAGCGGGCCGATGGCCAAGAAAGCCCGGAAGAAGAAGACAGTGAGCTGGCCCGAGGAAGGGAAGCTCCGCGAATACTTCTACTTCGAACTGGATGAGACAGAACGAGGTGAGCCCCGTGCCTTCCCCCCTCCCTGCCACCTTCCCGGGATCTGGGGGTGACGCCGCTGTTTTCCCCGGCAGTGAACGTCAACAAGATCAAGGATTTTGGCGAAGCGGCCAAGCGGGAGATGCTGAAGGACCGGGAGGCGTTTGAGACAGCGCGGCGCCTCAGCCACGACGCCATGGAGGAGAAGGTGCCGTGGGTTTATCCCCGGCTCCTCGATCTCCCCGCACCCCTCGTCGTGCCGGGCAGCGGCAGCCGTGAGCGCTTCACGCAGGCCGAGCGTGAGAAGGGGATCCTACAGGAGATCTTCCTGTCCAAGGAAAGGTGAGCGGATTCCCACGGGATCCCTGGGGAAGAGCACGCTCTTGACGCCGGATTTGGAGCCGTGGAGTCCCTCTTGCCTTGCAAGGAGAGGCGAATCCCTCAAGGGATCCCCTGCATCAGGGTGGGGGTCCCCAGAGATCCCTTGGATCAGGGTGGGGAGTCCCTAGAGTTCCCTTGGATCCCTTGGATCAGGGTGGTGCCCTGATCCCCTTCCCAAGGCTTAACAGGGTGAATCCTTCCCGGTGCGAGGATCCGCAGGGGTGTCCTGGGTGGAGCTGGTGCACGGCAGCTGGGATCCCTGAGGACCCAGAGCCTCTGGATCCACTCACCGGGGTCTGGGGATTCCCTGGGATCAGGCACATGCAATCCTTGTGCTGAAGGATGAGCCTGGAGCTGAGATCCCTGCGATCCCTTGGGATCTGCCACTTGGGGGGATCCCTGTGGATCTGCCGCGGGAAGTTGGGATTGGTGGGGTTGGAGGGTCCTCCTTGTGGGAGGATCCACAGGGATCCAGGGCTGGGCAGACGCAGTGTTGGAGTCTGGATCCCTTGGGATTGGGCTCTCTGTGGATCCGGAGGGAATTTGGAGCCCAGATCCCCAAAGATTGAGAGCTGGGGGGTGAATTTTGGGTCCTAGATCCCTGGTCTGGAGCCCAGATCCTCTGGGATCTTCGGGGGTTGGAAGGGGGAGAGCTCATCCCTGAGGATTTGGATGGGGGGGTCAGGGGTCCCCTGAGATCCCTAAGGATCCAGAAATGGGGAGGGACGTTTCTGAAGCCCAGATCCACTGAAATCCCTAAGGATCTAGAAATAGGGAGGGAGGTTTTAGAAGCACAGATCCGCTGAGATCCCTGAGGATCCAGAAATAGGGAGGGAGGTTTCTGAAACTTGGGATCCGGAGTCTTTGGGGAACAAACGCTCAGGTTTTGAGGCTCTGGAGTCGAAATTCGCTATTGGGGCTCCAAATCCCTGAGGATCCCCTGGGAGGTAGAAGGTGACACTGGATTCCCTGGATCCACTGAGCCCCTCCTTTTCCTCTGCCCCCCAACAGCGTTCCTGACAGCCCGCACGAGCCCGATCTAGAATCGTGCGAGCCGCTGCCCCCCAAGTTGATCCCCCTGGATGAGGTAAGTGCCGTTTCGGGGCCGATTGGGGGCCGTTTTGGTCTTCTGTGTCTTCGTGGCCCCCAAAAACCACCCCAACGTGTCCCTTGTGCCCCCCAGGACTGCTCAGCTGAGGAGGCGGTGTATCCCAACACCATGGATACCAGCGCCGCCTCCCCCGCTGCCGACGCCAGCGCTGGGGCCAAGCTGCCACCCATTCTGGCCAACCTCATGGGCAGCGTCGGGGCCGGGAAGAGCCCCCAGGGCCCCGCGCCCGCCGCCAACATCAACGTCCAGGAGATCCTCACCTCCATCATGGTAAGGGAGACCCCGAAACGGGGACCCCTGCCTCCCCCAGGGACCCTGGAATGGAGAAAACCCCCTTGCCTCACCCAGGGACCCCAAAACGGGGATCCCTTGCCTGACCCAGAGACCCCAAAACAGGGATCCCCACCTCCCCCAGGGACCCCGGAATGGAGGAAACCCCCTTGCCTCACCCAGAGACCCCGAAATGGGGATCCCCGCTTACCCCAGGGACCCTGGAACTGGGGGACCTCGTGCCCAGAGACCCTAGAATGGGGAAATCCCCCATGCCTCGTGCAGAGACCCTGGAACTGGGGAATCCCCCATCTCTCCCAGAGACCCCCGAACTGGGGGAACCCCCAATCCAGAGACCACAGAACAGAGGAAACCCCTCTCCTCCCAATCCAGAGACCTCAAAGTGGGGGAACCTCCTCCTTGCCTGCCCCAGAGACCCCAGAATGGGGGAACCCCCAGAGACCCCAGAACTCGGGAACCCTCTGCCCAAAGACCCCTGAATGGGGGAACCCCCCCGCCCGCCTCACCCAGAGACCCCAGAATGGGGAAATCCCCTCCCCGCCTCCCCCAGAGACCCCGGAACAGGGGAACCTCCCAGCTCAGAGACCCCAGAACTGGGGAACCCCCTTCCCACCACCTCCCCCAGAGACCTCAGAATGGGGGCACCCCCTCCCCAACTCTCCCAGAGCCCCCAGAAAGGGGGAACCCCCTCCCCACGTTACCCAGGGACAGGGAACCCCCTGACCGCTGTCCCTGTCCCCAGGGTGGGCCGAGCCCCCACAGTGCCGAGGACCTCCTGAAACAGGAGTATTCCGACAAAATCAAGCACCTGCTGGGGAACCTGCAGGCACAGCCGCAGCCCACAGGACCCGGTGGAGGTGAGGGGACACGGGGACACCGCTGGGGACACGGGGTGGGGTGGGGGGGGCTGCCAGGAGCTTGGGTGGTGCCAATCTCAGCTTTTGGGGACATTTGGGGACACTGCCCAGCACCCCGGTAGGGAGATTGGAGTGCTCTCGGTTTGGGGACACCAACAGGACTCCGGCAGGGATACAGAAATGGGGACACGAGGAGGGCTCTGTCCCCTGCCCTGTGGGGACATCGGGGTGCTCTGGGCTTGGGGACATAGTGGTGACAGTGTCCTCTACGCGAGCGTCTGCTTTTGGCTCGGGGACAGTTCAGGGGACACTTGGGGGCACTGCAGTGCCGTGACAGGGAATTCCGGGCACTCACAGATTGGAGACACCCTGGGGACACCGTCCCCTGCCCTGGCAGTGACACGGGGGTGCCCCTGGATTGGCGACACCCTGGGACACTGTCCCCTGCCCTGGCAGTGACACGGGGGTGCCCCTGGATTGGGGACACCCTGGGGACACCGTCCTCTGCCCCACAGGGACTTGGGGACACTGGTGACGCTGTCCTTTGCCCCATAGGGACATGGAGGGGTGGCTCTGAGCACCCCCATCCCCAACCCTGTGGGTCCCTTTGAAATGGGGACACTGGGGATGTCCCCTCAGCCTGGGGACACCATCGGGGGGATCAGTGGGGTTTGGGGACACTTGGGGGACCCCCTGTTGTCCTTTGAGGGAGGGGAGAACCTGGGGGCTGTGTGTCCCTTTGAGCTGGGGACATGGGGGGAGGGGGGTGTCACCACGCCTTGTCCCTGCCGGGGTGGGAGAGGGGGAATTGGGGGGGGGCCCTGGGGGACTTGAGGGGTGGGGGTCCCCCTGTCCTGACCCCCCCTCTCCCCACAGTGCCCCACGGCTTGCTGGGCCCCGGCCCCATGGCCAACGGCTTCCCGCCCGGCCCAAAGGGCATGCAGCACTTCCCGCCGGGGGGACCCCTGCCCGGTGAGTGACACGGGGGGACATGGGGGGACGCCAGAGAAAGAAAGGGGACATGAGGGGACATGGGAGGACAGCAGAGAAAGAGAGGGGTGATGGGGATAACATGGGGGGACACACTGGACATGGGGACAAAGATGGGGAACACGAATTGGGGGACCACTAGGACAAAGAGAGGGGACGAAGAGGGGGATGTGGGGACAGTGAGGGACACGGGAATGGGAGGGGACATCAGGACAAGGTGGGGGGACATGAAAACGGGGGATCGCAGGGAGAAAGAGCAGAACAGTGGGGGGACAGGAGGATGGGGGGACACTCATGCAGGAATGGGAGGAGATGGGAGGACAGGGACGAAGAAGGGGGGGGAGCGCAGGGGTGCCAGGCGCTCACGCTCTCTCTGTTCCCCCCCCCCCAGGACCCCATGGCAGCGGCGGCGGTGGGGGGCCCAGTCTCCCACCAGGCCCGGGGATGCCGGGTGGTCCCCGTCTTTTGGGGCCACCCCCCCCGCAACGTGGAGGCAACGAGTTTTGGGACGCGCCAGACGGGGGGGGGTCGCTTCGAGGTGGCCCCCACGGCAGTGGGATGCGCGGGGGGGGCCCCTTTCACCGCCCCCGCGGCCGTAGCAGTGCCGAACCCCCATACCGGTGCCGTGGCGGAGGGGGGGGGGCGCAACGGGGGCCCCCCAAATGGCGGCGCAAGGGGAGGGCCCCCCATAAGCCACAGTGATCGTGGCAGAGGCCACCCCGGCGAGCACCCCCGCGGCCACGGCGGGGGCCACGGAGGAGGTAAATGCGGGGGGGGGGGCGGCGGCTGTGGGGCCTGGGCTTGGGGGGGGCCCGGGCCCGGCTGGGAGGGGCCCGTGGGCGCCCCGTCCCCGCGCCCCCAGCCCTTCCTGCCCCGCTGGCGGGGGGGGGAGCCCCCTCCTCACCCCCTCCCACCCCTCGAGCCCCCCGGGCCGTGGGGACGGGGACCCGACTGGCGACGGCCCCCCATGGGGCTGTGAGGGAAGGGGGGGGGGACACAAAGGGGAGACCCTCTCCCCTCGCTCCCTCCCTCCTCCCCAGGGGGTGGCTGGAGTGCAGGGACCCCCCTTTACACCCCAAAACCGCGGGACGGCTCAGGGCAGGGGCTGGACCCGGGCTGCCAGGGGTTAAACCCGGCTGCGAGGGGTTAAACCCGGCTGCCAGGCGAGGAACAGCTCAGCATCTATGGGGCTGCCCCACAGCTTCATCGAGGGGACCAGCCCAGCCCCACATGGGGGCTATAGGGCAGGGATTGGGGTGCTGTGGGGCTCAGCCCCGCGGCCAGAGCCAGACCCATAGCAGCAGCTGCCCCACACGGGGCTATAGGGCAGGGATTGGGGTGCTATGGGGCTCAGCCCACCCCAGGCTATGGGGCAGGGATAAGAACGCCGTGGGGCTCATCCCTTTAGGCACAGCCGCCCCATAGAGACAGCTGCCCCACATGGGGCTCTGGGGCAGGGATCGGGGGCGCCGTGTCTCAGCTGCCCCAGAGATGATCAGCCCTTCAAGGGCCACAGCCGCCCCCCCCCGGCTATGGGGCAGGGCCTGGGTTGTGCCCCTCGCCAGCCCCACTGCCGAGGCTCTGCCGCTGCCCCCCACCCCCGGCTCCAGCCCCACAGCAGCCACTCCCTCCCAGGGCCGCCGTGGGGCCGCCGTGGGGCCGGGGCGCCCCTGACGCGCGCTCCCCCCCCGTTTTCTCTCACGCAGAGCTGCCGAGCCGCCCCGTCTGTCGGCACTTCATGATGAAGGGCAGGTGCCGGTATGGAAGCAGCTGCAGGTTTCTCCATCCTGGTTTCCGCGGGCACCAGCAGATGTAGCCCCCCCCCAGCTGGCACTGACGGTTCCCCCCCCCCCCGGCACTGCTGAACACCCCCTCCTCCCCACCCCTGGCATTGCCAGAGTCCCCCCCCCGGCACTGCTGGATTCCCCCCTGGAAGTGTCGGAGCCCCCTGGCACTGCCAACCCCCCCCCTTGGCAGTGCTGGAGCCCCCCCGGCACTGCTAAAATCCCTCCCCTGGTGCTGCCAGAGCCTCCGGCACTGCCAACACCCCCCTGGCATTGCCAGAGCCTTTGGCATCACCAAACACCCCCTGGCACTGCCACGACCCCTTGGGCTTTGCCATCCAGCCCCGGCAGTGCCGGAGCCCCCTGGCACTGCCATGGCCCCCCCCGCGTTGCCAGAGGCCCCCGGCATTGCCCAAACGCCCCCCCCCCCCGGAGCTGCCAGAGCCTCTGGAACTGCCAAACTCCCCCCCCTGGCACTACCAGAGCCTTTGGCATCACTAACACCCTCCTGGCACTGCCACCACCCCATGGCTTTGCCAAACCCCCCCGGCACTGTCGGACGCCCTGGCACTACCAAACCCCCACCTGGCACTGCCAGAGCCCCCCTGCCACTGTTGGGCCCCCCCAGCACTGTCGGAGCCCCCCGGCACTGCCAGAGTCCTCCCGTGGTGCTGCCAAGAGCCTCTGGCACTGCCAACACCCCCCTGGCATTGCCAGAGCCTTTGGCACCACCAAACACCCCCCCCCGGCACTGCCACGACCCCATGGCTTTGCCAAAACCCCTCCGGCACTGCCGGAACCATTTATTATGGCTTCTGTGAGGCTGCTGAGACGGAACCCCTCCCCGGGCGCAAATCCATCCCAGACCCATCCATATCCTCCTTTCATGGGAAGGACCTCCCCCAGGCTGAAAATTCCCACCCTCGGGGCGTGAAAGACCCCCAAACACATTCAAATTGCCCCCTCGGGGCAAAATTGGCCCCAAACACTTGAAAAATTGCCCCCTCGGGGCACAATTGGCCCCCCCACAGCTGCCCCCACACTTCTCCCCCTCCACTTGACTCCCCCCGCACCAATTCCCCCCCCAGACTAATTGCGCCCCACTTCATGGGGGGGCAGTTTCTCCCCCCCCCGTTGTACCGCTGCCGGGGGGGAGGGTATGGGGGGGACTCAGCAGGGGGAGTATTTGGGGGCAGAATGATCTGCCCCCCTCAATTGATTGACTCCCCCCGCATTAATTCCCCCCCCTAGACTAATTGCCCCCCATCTCATGTGGGGGCAGTTTCTCCCCCCCCATTGCGCCATTGCTGGGGGGGACTCGGCGGGGGGAGTATTCCCATCCTCCCACCCCCAATTCATTGACTCCACCTGCACTAATTCCCCCCCCTGGACTAATTGCCCCCCATCTCATGGGGGGGGCAGTTTCTCCCCCCTATTGCGCCACTGCCAGAGGGGGAAGGGTTTGGGAGGGGGACACGGGCTGCGCCGGACGCTGTTTTCTGTGAAAACTCAGTGGGGGGAGGGGCCTGTGCCCGCCCCTCCCCTCCTTTTGTATATTTTGTACATCAATAATAAATTGTGCAAAAACCAACCGCGTTCACTCTGGAACCTACTGACAGTCATTGGGCTGAAACTCACTGTGGGGACTCATGGTGGAACCTAGTGCGGGCTGAAAACTGGTCGTGTTCACTCTGGAACCTACTGACGGTCATTGGGCTGAAGCCCACTGTGAGCGGAGACCGGTCGTGTTCACTCTGGAACCTACTGACGGTCATTGGGCTGAAGCCCACTGTGAGCGGAGACTGGTTGTGTTCGCTCTGGAACCTACTGACGGTCATTGGGCTGAAGCCCACTGTGAGCGGAGACTGGTCGTGTTCACTCTGGAACCTACTGGTGGTGGTTGTGCTGAAGCCCACACTGGACCCTACTGCTGGGGCTCACTGGTTCCTACTGGTGGCAGTCATGCAAGGTGGGGTTCACCCTGGAACCTACTGACGGCGTCCACTCTGGGCTCTACGGGAGACACTCATTGAAGGGTACCAGTGGTGTTCAGCTTGGTCCCCACTGATGATGGTCAAATGGGTCCTGTTCACTCTGGTCCCTACCAATGGTGGGGACCCAGAGACCCCAGAACTGGGGGAGCCCCCTCCCCATCCAGAGGCCCCATCTGCCCCAGAGACCCTGGAACCGGGGAGACACCCCCCCCATCTGTCCCAGAGCCCCCAGAATGGGGGAACCCCCTCCCCACGTCACCCAGGGACTCTGGAGTCGGGGAAAGCCCCACGTGCCTCCCCAAGAGAAGACCCCAAAGTGGGTGTCCCCTGAACCCCCTGACCCAGCGGAGTTGAGGGGACACGGGGACTCCGCCGGGGACATGGGGTGGGGTGGGGGGGGCTGCCAGGAGCTTGGGTGGTGCCACAGAGGGACATCTCAGCTTTTGGGGACACTTGGGGACACTGCCCAGTGCCTCTGTGGGGAGGTTGGGGTGCTCTCGGCTTGGGGACACTGCACCCCCAGACATGGGGGTGTCCTCAGCTTGGGGACACCACGAGGGCCCTGTCCCCTGCCCCGGAGGGACAGCGAGGTGCTCTCGGCTTGAGGACAGCTCGGGGGACACCTGAGGACACTGCAACCCCCTGACAGGGATATGGGAGCGTCCCCTGTGTTTCGGGGCCAATTCTGCCCCAAAGGGTGAATTTACAGCTGTTTCGGGGCCAATTCTGCCCCAAGGGGTGAGTTTGCAGCTGTTTTGAGGCCAATTCTGCCCCAAAGGGTGAATTTGCAGCTGTTTTGAGGCCAATTCTGCCCCAAAGGGTGAATTTGCAGCTGTTTTGGGGCCAATTCTGCCCCAAAGGGGGAATTTGCAGCTGTTTTGAGGCCAATTCTGCCCCAAAGGGTGAATTTGCAGCTGTTTTGAGGCCAATTCTGCCCCAAAGGGTGAATTTGCAGCTGTTTTGAGGCCAATTCTGCCCCAAAGGGTGAATTTGCAGCTGTTTTGGGGCCAATTCTGCCCCAAAGGGGGAATTTGCAGCTGATTTGGAGCCAATTCTGCCCCAAAAGTTGAATTTGCAGCTGTTTTAAGGCCAATTCTGTCCCAAAGAGTGAATTTTCAGCTGTATCAGTGCAAATTCTTCCCAAAAGGGTGAATTTGCAGCTGATTTGGAGCCAATTTTGCCCTAAAAGTTGAATTTGCAGCTGTTTTGGGGCCGATTCTACCCCAAAGGGTGAATTTGCAGCTGTTTTGGGGCCAATTCTGCCCCAAAGGGTGAATTTGCAGCTCTTTTGGGGCCAATTCTGCCCCAAAGAGTGAATTTGCAGCTGTTTTGGGGCCAATTCTGCCCCAAAGGGTGAATTTGCAGCTGTTTTGGGGCCAATTCTGCCCCAAAGGGTGAATTTGCAGCTGTTTTGGGGCCAATTCTGCCCCAAAGGGTGAATTTGCAGCTGTTTCGGGGCCAATTCTGCCCCAAAGGGTGAATTTGCAGCTGTTTTGGGGCCAATTCTGCCCCAAAGGGTGAATTTGCAGCTGTTTCGGGGCCAATTCTGCCCCAAAGGGTGAATTTGCAGCTGTTTCGGGGCCAATTCTGCCCCAAAGGGTGAATTTGCAGCTGTTTCGGGACCAATTCTGCCCCAAAAGTTGAATTTGCAGCTGTTTCAGGGCCAATTATGTCCCAAAGAGTGAATTTGCTACTGTTTTGGGGCCAATTCTGCCCCAAAGGGTGAATTTTCAGCTGTTTGAGGGCCAATTCTGTCCCAAAGAGTGAATTTGCAGCTGTTTCGGGGCCAATTCTGCCCCAAAGGGTGAATTTGCAGCTGTTTTGGGGCCAATTCTGCCCCTAAGGGTGAATTTTCAGCTGTTTGAGGGCCAATTCTGTCCCAAAGAGTGAATTTGCAGCTGTTTCAGAGCAATTTCTTCCCCAAAGGGTGAATTTGCAGCTGTTTTAGGGCCAATTCTGCCCCAAAGGGTGAATTCGCAGCTGTTTTGGGGCCAATTCTGCCCTAAAGGGTGAATTTGCAGCTGTTTCGGGGCCAATTCTGCCCCAAAAGTTGAATTTGCAGCTGTTTTGCGGCCAATTCTGCCCCAAATGGTGAATTTGCAGCTGTTTCAGGGCCAATTCTGCTCCAAAGGGTGAATTCGCAGCTGTTTTGGGGCCAATTCTGCCCCAAAGGGTGAATTTGCAGCTGTTTAAAGGCCAATTCTGCCCCAAAGACTGAATTTTCAGATGTTTTGAGGCCAATTCTGCCCCAAAGGGTGAATTTGCAGCTGTTTCGGGGCCAATTCTGCCCCAAAGGGTGAATTTGCAGCTGTTTCGGGGCCAATTCTGCCCCAAAGGGTGAATTTGCAGCTGTTTCGGGACCAATTCTGCCCCAAAAGTTGAATTTGCAGCTGTTTCAGGGCCAATTCTGTCCCAAAGAGTGAATTTGCTACTGTTTTGGGGCCAATTCTGCCCCAAAGGGTGAATTTTCAGCTGTTTGAGGGCCAATTCTGTCCCAAAGAGTGAATTTGCAGCTGTTTCGGGGCCAATTCTGCCCCAAAGGGTGAATTTGCAGCTGTTTTGGGGCCAATTCTGCCCCTAAGGGTGAATTTTCAGCTGTTTGAGGGCCAATTCTGTCCCAAAGAGTGAATTTGCAGCTGTTTCAGAGCAATTTCTTCCCCAAAGGGTGAATTTGCAGCTGTTTTAGGGCCAATTCTGCCCCAAAGGGTGAATTCGCAGCTGTTTTGGGGCCAATTCTGCCCCAAAGGGTGAATTTGCAGCTGTTTCGGGGCCAATTCTGCCCCAAAAGTTGAATTTGCAGCTGTTTTGCGGCCAATTCTGCCCCAAATGGTGAATTTGCAGCTGTTTCAGGGCCAATTCTGCCCCAAAGGGTGAATTCGCAGCTGTTTTGGGGCCAATTCTGCCCCAAAGGGTGAATTTGCAGCTGTTTAAAGGCCAATTCTGCCCCAAAGACTGAATTTTCAGATGTTTTGAGGCCAATTCTGCCCCAAAGGGTGAATTTGCAGCTGTTTAAAGGCCAATTCTGCCCCAAAGGGTGAATTTGCAGCTGTTTTGGGGCCAATTCTGCCCCAAAGGGTGAATTTGCAGCTGTTTAAAGGCCAATTCTGTCCCAAAGAGTGAATTTGCAGCTGTTTCGGGGCCAATTCTGCCCGAAAGGGTGAATTTGCAGCTGTTTTGGGGCCAATTCTGCCCCAAAGGCTGAATTTGCAGCTGTTTCAGGGCCAATTCTGCCCCAAAGGGTGAATTTGTAGCTGTTTTGGGGCCAATTCTGCCCCAAAGGGTGAATTTGCAGCTGTTTTGAGTCCAATTCTGCCTCAAAGGGTGAATTTGCAGCTCTTTCAGGGCCAATTCTGCCCCAAAGGGTGAATTTGTAGCTGTTTTGAGGCCAATTCTGCCCCAAAGGGTGAATTTGCAGCTGTTTTGGGGCCAATTCTGCCCCAAAGGGTGAATTTGCAGCTGTTTCGGGGCCAATTCTGCCCCAAAGGGTGAATTTGCAGCTGTTTTGAGGCCAATTCTGCCCCAAAGGGTGAATTTGCAGCTGTTTTGGGGCCAATTGTGCCCCAAAGGGTGAATTTGCTGCAATTTCGGAGCGAATTCTGCCCCAAAGAGTAAATTTGCAGCTGTTTTGAGGCCAATTCTTCCCCAAAGGGTGAATTTGCAGCTGTTTTGGGGCCAATTCTGCCCCAAAGAGTAAATTTTCAGCTGTTTCGGGGCCAATTCTGCCCCAAAGGGTGAATTTGCAGCTGTTTCGGGGCCAATTCTGCCCCAAAGGGTGAATTTGCAGCTGTTTTGGAGCCAATTCTGCCCCAAAGGTTGAATTTGCAGCTGTTTCAGGGCCAATTCTGCCCCAAAGGGTGAATTTGCAGCTGTTTGAGGGCCAATTCTGACCCAAAGGGTGAATTTGCAGCTGTTTTGGGGCCAATTGTGCCCCAAAGGGTGAATTTGCAGCTGTTTCGGAGCGAATTCTGCCCCAAAGAGTAAATTTGCAGCTGTTTTGAGGCCAATTCTTCCCCAAAGGGTGAATTTGCAGCTGTTTTGGGGCCACTTCTGACCCAAAGGGTGAATTTGCAGCTGTTTCGGGGCCAATTCTGCCCCAAATAGTGAATCTGCAGCTGTTTCAGAGCAAATTCTTCCCAAAAGGGTGAATTTGCACCTGTTTTGGGGCCAATTCTGCCCCAAAGGGTGAATTTGCAGCTGTTTGGGGGCCAATTCTGCCCCAAAAGTTGAATTTGCAGCTGTTTTAGGGTCAATTCTGCCCCAAAGGGTGAATTTGCAGCTGTTTTGGTGCCAATTCTGCCCCAAAGGGTGAATTTGCAGCTGTTTTGGGGCCAATTCTGCCCCAAATGGGGAATTTGCTGCTATTTTGGGGCCAATTCTGCCCCAAAGGGTGAATTTGCAGCTCTTTTGGGGCCAATTCTGACCCAAAGGGTGAATTTGCAGCTGTTTCGGGGCCAATTCTGCCCCAAATGGGGAATTTGCTGCTATTTTGGGGCCAATTCTGCCCCAAAGGGTGAATTTGCAGCTGTTTTGGGGCCAATTCTGCCCCAAAGGGTGAATTTGCAGCTGTTTTGGGGCCAATTCTGCCCCAAAGGGTGAATTTGCAGCTGTTTCGGGGCCAATTCTGCCCCAAATGGGGAATTTGCTGCTATTTTGGGGCCAATTCTGCCCCAAAGGGTGAATTTGCAGCTGTTTTGGGGCCAATTCTGCCTAAAAGGGTGAATTTGCAGCTGTTTTGGTGCCAATTCTGTCCCAAAGAGTGAATTTGCAGCTGTTTTGGTGCCAATTCTGCCCCAAAGGGTGAATTTGCAGCTGTTTCAGGGCCAATTCTGCCCCAAAGGGTGAATTTGCAGCTGTTTTGGGGCCAATTCTGCCCCAAAGGGTGAATTCGCAGCTGTTTAAAGGCCAATTCTGCCCCAAAGGGTGAATTTGCAGCTGTTTCGGGGCCAATTCTGTCCCAAAGGGTGAATTTGCAGCTGTTTCGGGGCCAATTCTGTCCCAAAGAGTGAATTTGCAGCTGTTTTGAGGCCAATTCTGCCCCAAAGGGTGAATTTGCAGCTGTTTCAGGGCCAATTCTGCCCCAAAGGGTGAATTTGCAGCTGTTTCGGGGCCAATTCTGTCCCAAAGAGTGAGTTTTCAGCTGTTTTGGGGCCAATTCTGCCCCAAAGAGTGAATTTGCAGCTGTTTTGGGGCCAATTCTGCCCCAAATGGTGAATTTGCAGCTGTTTTGGGGCCAATTCTGCCCCAAAGGGTGAATTTGCAGCTGTTTTGGGGCCAATTCTGCCCCAAAGGGTGAATTTGCAGCTCTTTCAGGGCCAATTCTGCCCCAAAGGGTGAATTTGCAGCTGTTTTGGGGCCAATTCTGCCCCAAAGGGTGAATTTGCAGCTGTTTTGGGGCCAATTCTGCCCCAAAGAGTGAATTTGCAGCTGTTTTGGGGCCAATTCTGCCCCAAAGGGTGAATTTGCAGCTGTTTTGGGGCCAATTCTGCCCCAAAGAGTGAATTTGCAGCTGTTTTGGGGCCAATTCTGCCCCAAAGGGTGAATTTGCAGCTGTTTTGAGGCCAATTCTGCCCCAAAGAGGGAATTTGCAGCTGTTTTGGGGCCAATTCTGTCCCAAAGAGTGAATTTGCAGCTGTTTCAGGGCCAATTCTGCCTCAAAGGGTGAATTTGCAGCTGTTTTGGCTCCAATTCTGCCCCGAAGTGTGATTTTGCAGCTGTTTTGAGGTCAAATCTGAACCAAAAAATGAATTTGCAGCTGTTTTGGGGCCAATTCTGCCCCAAATGGTGAATTTGCAGCTGTTTTGGGGCCAATTCTGCCCCAAAGGGTGAATTTGCAGCTGTTTTGGTGCCAATTCTGCCCCAAAGAGTGAATTTGCAGCTGTTTTGGGGCCAATTCTGCCCCAAAGGGTGAATTTGCAGCTGTTTTGGGGCCAATTCTGCCCCAAAGAGTGAATTTGCAGCTGTTTTGGGGCCAATTCTGCCCCAAATGGGGAATTTGCTGCTATTTTGGGGCCAATTCTGCCCCAAAAGGTGAATTTGCAGCTGTTTTGGGGCCACTTCTGACCCAAAGGGTGAATTTGCAGCTGTTTCGGGGCCAATTCTGCCCCAAATGGGGAATTTGCAGCTGTTTTGGGGCCAATTCTGTCCCAAAGAGTGAATTTGCAGCTGTTTCAGGGCCAATTCTGCCCCAAAGGGTGAATTTGCAGCTGTTTTGGCTCCAATTCTGCCCCGAAGTGTGATTTTGCAGCTGTTTTGAGGTCAAATCTGAACCAAAAAATGAATTTGCAGCTGTTTTGGGGCCAATTCTGCCCCAAATGGTGAATTTGCAGCTGTTTTGGGGCCAATTCTGCCCCAAAGGGTGAATTTGCAGCTGTTTTGGTGCCAATTCTGCCCCAAAGGGTGAATTTGTAGCTGTTTTGAGGCCAATTCTGCCCCAAAGGGTGAATTTGCAGCTGTTTCGGGGCCAATTCTGTCCCAAAGGGTGAATTTGCAGCTGTTTCGGGGCCAATTCTGTCCCAAAGAGTGAATTTGCAGCTGTTTTGAGGCCAATTCTGCCCCAAAGGGTGAATTTGCAGCTGTTTCAGGGCCAATTCTGCCCCAAAGGGTGAATTTGCAGCTGTTTCGGGGCCAATTCTGTCCCAAAGAGTGAGTTTTCAGCTGTTTTGGGGCCAATTCTGCCCCAAAGAGTGAATTTGCAGCTGTTTTGGGGCCAATTCTGCCCCAAATGGTGAATTTGCAGCTGTTTTGGGGCCAATTCTGCCCCAAAGGGTGAATTTGCAGCTGTTTTGGGGCCAATTCTGCCCCAAAGGGTGAATTTGCAGCTCTTTCAGGGCCAATTCTGCCCCAAAGGGTGAATTTGCAGCTGTTTTGGGGCCAATTCTGCCCCAAAGGGTGAATTTGCAGCTGTTTTGGGGCCAATTCTGCCCCAAAGAGTGAATTTGCAGCTGTTTTGAGGCCAATTCTGCCCCAAAGGGTGAATTTGCAGCTGTTTTGGGGCCAATTCTGCCCCAAAGAGTGAATTTGCAGCTGTTTTGGGGCCAATTCTGCCCCAAAGGGTGAATTTGCAGCTGTTTCGGGGCCAATTCTGCCCCAAATGGGGAATTTGCAGCTGTTTTGGGGCCAATTCTGTCCCAAAGAGTGAATTTGCAGCTGTTTCAGGGCCAATTCTGCCTCAAAGGGTGAATTTGCAGCTGTTTTGGCTCCAATTCTGCCCCGAAGTGTGATTTTGCAGCTGTTTTGAGGTCAAATCTGAACCAAAAAATGAATTTGCAGCTGTTTTGGGGCCAATTCTGCCCCAAAGGGTGAATTTGCAGCTGTTTTGGGGCCAATTCTGCCCCAAAGGGTGAATTTGCAGCTGTTTTGGTGCCAATTCTGCCCCAAAGAGTGAATTTGCAGCTGTTTTGGGGCCAATTCTGCCCCAAAGGGTGAATTTGCAGCTGTTTTGGGGCCAATTCTGCCCCAAAGAGTGAATTTGCAGCTGTTTTGGGGCCAATTCTGCCCCAAATGGGGAATTTGCTGCTATTTTGGGGCCAATTCTGCCCCAAAGGGTGAATTTGCAGCTGTTTTGGGGCCAATTCTGACCCAAAGGGTGAATTTGCAGCTGTTTCGGGGCCAATTCTGCCCCAAATGGGGAATTTGCAGCTGTTTTGGGGCCAATTCTGTCCCAAAGAGTGAATTTGCAGCTGTTTCAGGGCCAATTCTGCCCCAAAGGGTGAATTTGCAGCTGTTTTGGCTCCAATTCTGCCCCGAAGTGTGATTTTGCAGCTGTTTTGAGGTCAAATCTGAACCAAAAAATGAATTTGCAGCTGTTTTGGGGCCAATTCTGCCCCAAATGGTGAATTTGCAGCTGTTTTGGGGCCAATTCTGCCCCAAAGGGTGAATTTGCAGCTGTTTTGGTGCCAATTCTGCCCCAAAGGGTGAATTTGTAGCTGTTTTGAGGCCAATTCTGCCCCAAAGGGTGAATTTGCAGCTGTTTTGGGGCCAATTCTGCCCCAAAGGGTGAATTTGCAGCTGTTTCGGGACCAATTCTGCCCCAAAAGTTGAATTTGCAGCTGTTTCGGGGCCAATTCTGTCCCAAAGAGTGAATTTGCTGCTGTTTTGGGGCCAATTCTTCCCCAAAGGGTGAATTTGCAGCTGTTTTGGGGCCAATTCTGCCCCAAAGAGTAAATTTTCAGCTGTTTCGGGGCCAATTCTGCCCCAAAGGGTGAATTTGCAGCTGTTTCGGGGCCAATTCTGCCCCAAAGGGTGAATTTGCAGCTGTTTTGGAGCCAATTCTGCCCCAAAGGGTGAATTTGTAGCTGTTTTGGGGCCAATTCTGCCCCAAAGGGTGAATTTGCAGCTGTTTGAGGGCCAATTCTGACCCAAAGGGTGAATTTGCAGCTGTTTTGGGGCCAATTGTGCCCCAAAGGGTGAATTTGCAGCTGTTTCGGAGCGAATTCTGCCCCAAAGAGTAAATTTGCAGCTGTTTTGAGGCCAATTCTTCCCCAAAGGGTGAATTTGCAGCTGTTTTGGGGCCAATTCTGCCCCAAAGAGTAAATTTGCAGCTGTTTTGGGGCCAATTCTGCCCCAAAGGGTGAATTTGCAGCTGTTTCGGGGCCAATTCTGCCCCAAAGGGTGAATTTGCAGCTGTTTTGGAGCCAATTCTGCCCCAAAGGTTGAATTTGCAGCTGTTTCGGGGCCAATTCTGCCCCAAAGGGTGAATTTGCAGCTGTTTTGGGGCCACTTCTGACCCAAAGGGTGAATTTGCAGCTGTTTCGGGGCCAATTCTGCCCCAAAGGGTGAATTTGCAGCTGTTTTGGGGCCACTTCTGACCCAAAGGGTGAATTTGCAGCTGTTTCGGGGCCAATTCTGCCCCAAATAGTGAATCTGCAGCTGTTTCTGAGCAAATTCTTCCCAAAAGGGTGAATTTGCACCTGTTTTGGGGCCAATTCTGCCCCAAAGGGTGAATTTGCAGCTGTTTGGGGGCCAATTCTGCCCCAAAAGTTGAATTTACAGCTGTTTTAGGGTCAATTCTGCCCCAAAGGGTGAATTTGCAGCTGTTTTGGTGCCAATTCTGCCCCAAAGGGTGAATTTGCAGCTGTTTTGGGGCCAATTCTGCCCCAAATGGGGAATTTGCTGCTATTTTGGGGCCAATTCTGCCCCAAAGGGTGAATTTGCAGCTCTTTTGGGGCCAATTCTGACCCAAAGGGTGAATTTGCAGCTGTTTCGAGGCCAATTCTGCCCCAAAGGGTGAATTTGCAGCTGTTTTGGTGCCAATTCTGCTCCAAAGGGTGAATTTGCAGCTGTTTTGAGGCCAATTCTGCCCCAAAGGGTGAATTTGCAGCTGTTTTGGGGCCAATTCTGCCTCAAAGGGTGAATTTGCAGCTGTTTCGAGGCCAATTCTGCCCCAAAGGGTGAATTTGCAGCTGTTTTGGGGCCAATTCTGCCCCAAAGGGTGAATTTGCAGCTGTTTTGGGGCCAATTCTGCCCTAAAGAGTGAATTTGCAGCTGTTTTGGGGCCAATTCTGCCCCAAAGGGTGAATTTGCAGCTGTTTCAGGGCCAATTCTGCCCCAAAGGGTGAATTTGCAGTTGTTTTGAGGCCAATTCTGCCCCAAAGGATGAATTTGCTGCTGTTTCGGGGCCAATTCGCAGCCCAGGAATTTCCTGAGCATTTGGGTTATTTTGGTTTTAGTTGCACTGAATACACCGAGAGAGAACACTTTCTGGATGCGAATGAGTTCCCACCTTCGCCGGACCATCGGGACGCAATGTTTGATGCTGAGGTTTCATCAACGGTTTTCACAGCTTTATTTTTGGGGACAAATGGGTCCTTTAATATAAGATCTTATCTCCTTTCTTCTATCCAGAAGTGAAACGGAGCCAATGAGTGGAACACCGAAAGCGAAAACACAGCCTCGCGCTCCTCTCTGCGCTTATTTCTACATAACGAAGCCGCGTAGGAGTTTTCCCAGCATGAATTGAATATATTGATTTCCATTAAAACACAGAATATGTTGTAAATACAATAATTTTGATTCAGCGCCATAAAAACTGTTGACGCAGGCTCTGCCCACCCCGCGGGGAGCTGAGCTGGGCTGGCGACGGCCACCGAGAGGATGGGGAGATGGAGCATCACTCCAGGTTTGGAGGCGCCTGGGGGTGAAACCACCTTGATTTGCATCAGCCCCAGCAGGATGGGGACCTCCACCACTGCCCCAGCACCAGCATCACTACCGGCGAGCTGGATCTGACCCTGGGAAGGAACCGCGGCCACCCCGGGAGGTGAAGTTGGGGCTGAGGGTCTCAAGCTCCCACCATGCTTCGAGGGAGGGATCCAGCTCCCACCGTACCTTGGGGTGAGGGTCTCAAGCTCCCACCATGCTTCAAGAGAGGGATCCAGCTCCCACCGTGCTTTGGGGTGAGGGTCTCAAGCTCCCACCATGCTTCAAGGGAGGGATCCAGCTCCCACCGTGCTTTGGGGTGAGGGTCTCAAGCTGTCTGTGTCTGCAGGTGCTGGAGTCCAAGCTCCCAGCGTGCCATAGGGTGAGATACTCCTTATCCCAGCTTTTATTGGGTGACCATGTCCAGCTCCAAGAACGTCGAGGGGTGAAGGACACCAGTTCCCAGCGTGCCATGGAGTGAACACCACCAGTTCCCGGCGTGCTCTGGGCGGAGGACTCCAAACTCCTGCATACAAGCCTGTTTTCCCTAGAAAATAAACCTGGAGAACGGCCTTTCTACATCGCAATGCCCTGCGACTTTGGCGAGAATCGTGAATTCCAAATGTTATCCGTTTTAGAGACAGTCGGAAAAGCTGGCTCATGTTCCATCACCTGTCAACCACCACCACCCCTGGGTCCTTCTCCACCAGGCAGCTTCCCAGCCGCTCTTCCCAAGCCTTTAGCGCTGCCTGGGGTTGTTGTGTCCCAAGTGCCGGACTCGGCCCTGTTGACCCTCATCCCATGGATGCAGCCTGTCCGGATCCCTCAGCAAAGCCTCCTTCGAGGGGCACAGCAGGGACCCATCTGCGGGGCTTGAGGGCTCTGTGCTTCCCAGGGCACCCTGCAAGGATTGGGGGGCACAAAGGTGCTCGCCCCACGCCCCGCCAGGAAGGAGAAAAACAACTCTACAGTTTCCCCTGGATGTAGAGCGAATCCGAGCCCTCGTTCCCTGCCTGCTGTGTGCCTGGGATGGAGCAGCCCTTGGCACCAGGCCGTGAGTCCGGCTGGGAAGGTGGCTACGTGGGAGAAGAGCCCTCACCTGACTGTGGGAGAACGCACAGGGACGGTAATGGGGTGTGAGGGCAGCCCTGCAGTTGGGAGGCATTTGGGACGGTGCCGGTTGGGGTCGGTGTCGGTGCCGTAAAGCGTTGGCTCTTTAGAATCTGTCTCTGTAGGAACCTTGAAGAAATGCTGAAATGATCTTGGAAAGAAGCGAGTGGACCTTGAGTGAAGGCATCCAGCTTGTTCCTATTGTTGGGAGTCTTCTACGCTGCTCCTGTTCTCGTCAGTCACCGTTCTTTCTCCCAGAGTTTGGAACTGCTTTGTAGTCCAGAGGCAGCTGCCGTGCAGTTCCTGCGGGGAAAGAGCAGGAATTGATTGCTAATTGCATTGGATTCCGGCCGGTGTCAGTTTGGGTTGGTGTCGATCAGGGCCGGTTTCGGTTGGGGTCAGTGTCGTTCGGGGTTGGTGTCGGTTTGGATTGGTGTCGGTTTGGGTTGGTGTCGGTTTGGGTTGGTGTCGGTTTGGATTGGTGTCGGTTGGGGCTGTAGATGGTGGCCGTGTGAGGGCTGAGGGTGCAACAGGCTGGTGGAGCGGTGGAGCGAGGCAGGATTGGGGTGAAGGAGCAGGCTGGGGGGCGAAGGGGCAAATGAGCGGGCAGTGACAGAGCCGAGGATGGGGCGATGACAGGGCCACTAACTTAGAGACACTCAGAAACACAGCGACAAGGCCAGCACAGAGCCCAGCTCCCTGCAGCAAGTGTCTAAACCAGAGGGCTCGTCACTAAAACCAGAGGGAAGATGTTCTCATGCCTCCTGCGCTGGGAACCACGGAGGTGGAACCAGCCATCCTTGTGCCGCTTGGCCTAGACACTTGTGGCCTTTCTCTGTAACCTCTCTGAGCTCAATCAAAGTGCAGCGAAAGGAGCAGGGAAACCCTTCAGGGATATTGTCTTGGTGATTTACCCTTGGAAGGCTTACAGACCTCTTTTTCCTCTCGTGTTGAACTTGTCGTATGTTGTTATTAAGCCGAGTTTTCTCCTCTTCAGTGATGGAGTCATATTCTTCCTCAATCACCTCCCAGAGACGTTTCTCCTCCCTCCTGACAGCTTCTTCCCACTCCCGTTCTTCAGCACAGACCAGAGGAGAAAGCGTTAGTGACTACAAAGCTGTGAGGATTCACAGCTCTGCCCTGACCCAGCGCATCGTCCTACCAGGAGATACTGGGGAGCCCTGCTCCAAATTCAAATCATTCCACCCAAACTTCCACCAGTCAGCGAGCTCCTGTCCTTGCCTGGTGGATGATGATGGGATGTCATCCAGAGGGACCTGGACAAGATGGAGAAGTGGGGCTGTGAGAACCTCAGGAGGTTCAACAAGGCTAAGGGCAAGGGAGGTGATTCTGCCCCTCTGTTCCCCTCTTGTGAGGCCTCATCTGGAGTGCTGTGTCCACTTCTGGAATCCTCAACATAAAAAGGATATGGAACTGTTGGAACGGGTCCAGAGGAGGGCTACAAAGATGATGAGAGGGCTGGAGAACCTCCCATACGAGGACAGGCTGAGGGAGTTGGCCTTGTTAAGCCTCGAGAGGAGAAGGTTCCGAGGAGACCTTATAGCGACCTTCCAGTACCTGCAAGGGGTTCCAATAAAGCCGGAGACGGACTGTTCACAAAGCTTTGTGGTGATAGGACGAGGGGGAATGGGTATAAACTGGAGAGGGGCAGATTTAGACTGGGCATAAGGAAGAATTTCTTCACCATGAGGGTGGTGAGGCCCTGCCACAGGTTGCCAAGGGAAGCTGTGGCTGCCCCATCCCTGGAGATGTTCACGGCCAGGTTGGATGGGCCTTGGGCAGCCTGAGCCAGTGGGATGTCCACGGCAGGCGGTGGAACTGGATGATCTTTAAGGTCTCTTCCAACCGTAACTATTCTATGATTCTGTGATTCTACACTCCCAACACGGCTTCACCCAAGGATCCCTGCATGCAGCCCAGGACTTTTCCAACAGTAGATGTAGCTCTTTTCCTCTCCAAACTGCACCGTGCTGCCTGTCACGCTTTAGCAGGAATGTATTATTGGCCCCTACCCCACGTACCTTTAGCCTTTCAGAGAGGATGGCCACCAGCAAGCCCTCAAGCAGCTCGCAGCTCATAAAGCCCGTCTCTCCCGCTGCGCTGCCGCCGCCACTCAGCCGTCGCGGCGCAGGAATGCAGAGAAGGAGAAAGATGGGCTGAGAACCGCATGACTCCTACAATATTGAACACCACGAAAGAAAGAAAATACTTTGGAAACCCCTCAACAATTCTAATTGCTGGGTTTGGAGCTGGGATCGCTCGAAAGTGGGAGATCGGACCGGAACTGGAGGCCAGCAGCATCAGCGGAGAGCCCTGAGGGGGGACAACAAACTGCAAGACTCCGTAGAGTTCTGCTGGAGCAAGTGGTTGGGTTCCCACCTCACCCCATCCCATCCCTGGCTCTCTGCACGACACAGCCCAGCACCGGGAGCGGGGTGACATGGAGTCTGCACTGTAAGCAGCCCCTTCACTTTTTATAAGGGCTGTAGAAACAGCACAAGGGCTGAATCTCCTCAAGGAGAGGAGATTCAGACCAGAAAAGACACTTTTTTTAGGCTGAGGGTGGTGAAATACTGGAACGGGTTGCCCAGAGAGGTGGTAGATGCCCCATCCCTGCAATCATTCAAGGTCACGTTGTATGGGGCTCTGAGCAACCGGATCAAGTTGAGATGTCCCTGCTCACCGCAGCGGGTGTGGATCCGATGACCTTTAACTGTCCCTTCCAACCCAAATCATTCTGTGGTTCTCAAAGGCAACAGAAAGGTCTTGTGCATTAACCATTAATTGCGCTTCCCCTGGGAGCCTGCTGTAGCTATTTTACGCTGTTTCTGAGAGCGGGATGTGTGGCCATCTCTCTTCCTCTTGCCCGCTGCAGTGCTCACCTGGGCCGCAGGCTCTCTTTCCATTCGGAGCTGCGCCGGCTCGCGCGCAGGCTGCGCTTGCTCCCTACACTGGGCTTGCGGCGGGACGAGACATCTGCACTTTGACCTGCGGAGAGGACAGATGGCTCAGCTGGGCTGCGGATGGTCCTGTGCTTTGGGGAGCAAGCAGGCACCTTCCACCCCATCGGGCACAACCCTGTGCCCGCAGCACGCATCCCCCAGCTGCTGGGCACAGGCAGCGCTGCCTTCCAGAAGCAGCTCCTTCCTTGCTTCTCTTAGCGGCACAGTAAAACACACCATCAGCTGCTGTTTTAAAGCCAGAGAGCTTTCAATGCACAGCCCCGTGTCCCTCTCAACAAACGCGCGTGCCGGTGACACCATTTGCACAGTGGCTCTCTTGTGGATCAAGCTAGGGATTTGTCCTCCAGGACCATCAGTTTCCATACCTTGCACCCATCCTGCGTTCTCACACCCAGACCGTAACAGGCAGCCCTGTCCCAGCTCTATCAGCCATCTCCGCTGGTGCCAAATCCTCCATGCGGCTTCAAAGCTGAGCGATGCAAAACTTCTGCCACCAGAGCCAAGGTCCGGCCTCACCCTGAGTAGCTCAGGACACCACCTACCAGTGAAGCTTCCTAGAAGCCTCTGGTCTGACGTGGAGAACCACAAAACACGCACGAGTTGCGTGACCTGATAGCACGTACAGGAAAAATCACTGGAGAAAAGAGCTCATCTGCAGTGCCTCTCTCTGAAAGTCCCCAGAGAGTTCACTCTTCCCTTCACCTCAGGTTTGTGAAGCCACACTCAAGGTCAGCCACCTGGTGCTCAATGAGCTACTTCAGAGGGTTTTTATCCATCAAAACGGGCAGCAGTTCTGCTGGATAACCACGAGGAGCAAAGTGGATTCAGCTTTGAGGAACTATTAAAACCTCTGAATAGATATAGGTGTGTTTCATCCCTCCTAGAAAAAGGAACATGAACATGCAGGGGCAGGATGACTACTTGGTGACACTTCCACACGAGACCTTTTCCGAACAGGCCCTGAAAAGCTTCCACAGGGATTTCGAATTCTCAAGGAGAGTGGAAAGGCAAGTGCCCCCCTAGGGAAACAGCTTGAGCATGGCTACAAGGGTTGAACTCTAGTGCCAAGTGGGTTGTCTCCACCTCGTGTTCAGCTGAGGACTTTGTCCCTTGTGGTGACCTCAACTCTGGGCCATGGTTTTGAGCCTTGTCCCATCACTACTCGGACCATTCTCCAGCCCGTGTTGGTCAGTGCTGTCCAAGGCAACATCTGGGCATGGTTTGGGGGTCAGAAACTGTTCCCATGAGGCAACATAGAATCATCAAGTTGGAAAAGACCTCTTGGATCATTGAATCCAACCATTCCTATCTGCAACTAAACCATGTCCCTGAGCATCTTGTCTACCCATCTTTTAAATACCTCCCGGGACGTGGACTCAACCACCTCCCTGGGACCGTAGGCAGCGTGGTCCCACAAGACGACAGGTACACGGCCACCCTGTTTTGGGGAACGAGAGCCTAGATGCATGCGCCATGCCACTCGCACCAGCTAGGTGAAGGCCTAAGGCAGCGTCACGTACCAGCAGAGTTGTGGTCTACCTCACTTGGACTCATCAAGTGGTTTAGGGAGTGTTAGGAATGGTTGGACTCGATGATCCAATGGGTCCTTTCCAACCTTGTGATTCTGTGATCAACAAAGTGCCGTGGTCCACCTCACTTGGACTCATCAACAAAGTGCCGTGGTCCACCTCACTTGGACTCATCAACAAAGTGCCGTGGTCCACCTCACTTGGACTCATCAACAAAGTGCCGTGGTCCACCCAATCCCCCTCTCCCCTTGCAGCCAAGGGCTGTAGCTCACGTACCCGTGAGGGGTGTGCCATGGAGGATGACCACAATTCCTCTGCGTTTTTGGGCTGCACATCCTTCTGCAGAGATATCGATGCCAAGGTGGCGGGCGACGGCTCTGTCAACAGGGCTGTCATCCTGTTCTCCTGCAGCCTCCTCGCTGCTCGGCAGTGCTTTGCCAACGCTCCGCTGCGTAGAAACGGGTAGAAAAGTCAGCGTCCTGCCTACCTGTGATCCTGATCATCCTCCCCATCCTCTCCGACCCTGCGAGAGGAGGCTCTGCTGAAACTAACATCACACCCAACTTCTCACCGCGCCCTTCCTTTAGGCTCGTGCAGATCAGGGTCTGCCTTAGATATTGGTGAAGGTGTCTGGTCAGAGCAGATGGGTGGCAGGAGGAAAGAACAAGCATTTGGCAATACCTAAAAGGACTGGGCCAAACGTCTTTCCACCATGGTCCTCATGAGAGCTTTGTCCCAAGAACTCTTGGATAAGGGGCCGGACAGGCAGGACCGGGCATTTTACACATTCCCAAGGGAGAGGCTCCATTTGGGGACCAAGCGATTATCCAAAGGCTCGGTGCTTTAGGAATATAGAGGTGGCCGGGCTCTGAATCCACCAGAACAGCGTTTTCAGAGAGCTCCAAGCTCTGCCCTTAAGGGGTCCCCGAAAGCCATCTCAGTTTGCAGCGCCACAGAGGGCACTGCCTTGGAAAGGGAACGGCATCACCCTGATCCCACCAACTCCTGGCATAAAAAAGTGCTTCTTTGGCAAAGCTGGGGAAAAACCTCCCTCGCCTCTCACTTGTCCCTGGCCCAGACTCTTCTCAGGATTCCACAGACCATGGAATCATAGAATCACCAGGTTGGAAAAGACCTCTTGGATCATCGAGTCCAACCATTCCTGTCTGCCACTAAACCACGTCCCTGAGCACCTCATCTCCCCGTCTTCTAAACCCCTCCAGGGATGGGGACTCAACCACCTCCCTGGGCAGCCTCTGCCAGGGCCCGAAAATGACATAGAGAAGAGTGGATTCAGAGCCTGTAGGAATAAAAGTGACACTGGGCTGCAGTGAAGTGATGGAGGTGACATCGAAGTCCTTCACTAAAGCCCTTTTGCCACAATGGACATAAAAAGCTTAGGGTTATGGTCCCTCCTGTGTCTTTTCTCAACACCTTTCTCCTCCTTTTCCCCACGTTCAGGTTTACAGTCCACCTTGTTGGACTGGTTTTCACCACAAACGAGGGAAGGAGGGATTGAGTTATGGACTGAGACGGTGTGAACAATCCCAGCACAGGGCTTTCTTCCTTCATCTGACAAAAAACTGGGTGCCTTCAAAGTTTCCTGAGGAGGAAGGACACGGGGAGAGAAGAAGCGGGTGAACACAACCAGGCAATCTGCTCTTTGCCACTTCGCATGGCGACATACAAAAGACAGAAAAATTCCCAAGCAGGGAGACTCCCAAGGCCTGTCCAGACTATCTCTGCCCTCCCAGGAATTCCGAGCTCGTGCTTTTGTTGCTGCGAAGGAGCAAACATAAAATAGCTACTGATATTGGACCTGATCCTACTGGCTGAAGAACTCATCCTACCCTACTCCTTGTGCTTGAGGGACACAAGGGGACACTCCGATTATTTCCCCAGCCAGGTATGAGCTTTGGCTGTGCTTAGGGCTGGCAGAGGATGTGTGTTTCACCTGGGAATTCCTTCACCACGCTGGGGAATGGGTGGCTGCTACAAGCACGGGCCTCCATGGAGACCAAGGTCAAGGTCAGGGTGTAGGGGCTGAACCTCCTGCTGTGTCCACACTCGGGATAACCCAAACAACAAAGCCTCACCGTTGGCCTGACCTGCTGGTTCCCCAGTCCTGGACTTTGCCTGCTCATCTTGCAGCCTCTTCTGGTCCTCATATTACTCCAGCATCTCTACAGGCAGCTTCTCACCCGGGGCGCATGGAGGTAGCAACAAGGTGGTTTGGGAATCGTAGTCCTTCAGCATCCGCAGGATCTGCGCGCGTAGGGATTAGAAACCATATACAGGATGTGTTTCGTGACCTTCATCGCATTAACAGACTCCCCAGCCAACCTATCCGTTCCTGCATTCCTTCATCCCAACAACACGGACTATTCAAGGATCTCCACAGCCTGCCAGCAGAGCTTGGCTGACCTTGAAACGTCACCAGGCTTTGTCCGGGAGATGCCTCCATCTCCCTGGCATTAGCCTGGGAACACTGGAGCGCTGCGAAGCTACGGCAGCATGGCCATGGGACCAGAGCTTCCCTCTCACCTGCTCCTCGGCAAGGTACTCCTGTCAAACTCCAGTGAGAAAAACTCAACGGGGAACCGCACGGGTTCTTCACCACCACTGTCCCCTCCACCCCATGGCTGTCCGGCAGCAACGGTCGCAGGTCAGGCACTGTGGGGCAGAACTCCAGCTGTGGCTCCAGCCCATACCCTGAGTTAATCTTCAGAATGCTTTTGTAGGACTTCTGAAAAAAGAGAAGTGTAGAAAGCTCCTTCAGGAAGTTCCACATGAAAGGATCTCAAAAATCAACGGTTGCCTCAAGGTCAGGACAGTTAGTAGGACCACTAAAGGAGTACCGCTAGAGGAGGAGGAGAGGGGTGACCTTATTACTCTCCACAACTACCTGAAAGGAGGTTGTGGAGAGGAGGGAGCTGGGCTCTTCTCCCAAGTGACTGAGGACAGGACAAGGGGGAACGGCCTGAAGCTCCGCCAGGGGAGGTTCAGGTTGGATATCAGAAGAAGATTCTTCACGAAAAGAGTCATCGGGCACTGGAACAGCTGCCCAGGGAGGGGGTCGAGTCGCCTTCCCTGGAGGTGTTTAAGGAACGGGTGGATGAAGTGCTGAGGGACATGGTTTAAGGGAGTGATAGGAACGGTTGGACTCAATGATGCAGTGGGTCCTTTCCAACCTGGTGATTCTATGATTAAAGCGGATGGAAAACAGATATTTACTTACAGCAGGGGCTACAGCATCTGCATACTGGCTCCAAGTAACTGAGTCGAGTCCTAGTGCGAAGCGTAACTGGATATTTGGGTATTGGATGATCTAAAGTTGTCTATCAGATGTTTCCACCTAGTTATGACGGAGTGCAATGCTCTGGGGAAAGGTCCTCAGGGTTACGTTGTCCAGACTCGGTTCTGGCACTGCTGCATCCGGCAAACATCAGCTACATGGAAGAGGTAGATGAGGTCTACCTCCATCTACCTATCATCCATGAGATGATGGATAGACGTAAGGCTCTTCCTCTCCGCTCAGTCCTTGCCTCTGGTCAAAGCCAGAGACAAGATGCTTACGTCTCTACTAGCAGTTAAAACACCCCTGGGACAGTCCCCAACCTCCCGAAGACGGGAGGAAACAGGCAGTCTTCCCACCACAGAATCACAGAACCACCAGGTTGGAAAGGACCTACTGGATCATTGTGTCCAACCATTCCTATCAATCCCTAACCCATGCTCCTCAGCACCTCATCCACCCATCCTTTAAAGACCTCCAGGGAAGGCGACTCAACCACTGCCCTGGGCAGCTGTTCCAGTGCCCAGTGACCCTTTGTGAGAAAATTTATTTCCTGATGTCCAGTCTGAATCTCTCCTGGTACAGCTTGAGGCCATTCCCCCTTGTCCCGTTCCCTGTCACTTGGGAGAAGAGCCCAGCTTCCTTCTCTCTCCAACCTCCTTTCAGAGAGCAATACGGTCTCCCTCAGGCTCCTCTTCTCCAGGCTAAACACCCCCAGGTCCCTCAGCCTCGTTCTCCACCTCCCTCACCAGCTTCCATACTCTTCTCCGGACGCGCTCCAGCCCCTCAACATCCTTCTTGGAGTGAGGGGCCCAGAACTGAACCCAGGATTCAAGGTGCGGCCTCAGCAGGGGCAGGAGAACCTCCCTGGCCCTGCTGGCCACGCTGTTTCTGATCCAAGCCAAGACACCACGGGCCTTCTTGGCCACCGGGGCCACCACTGGCTCATGGTCAATCACATCAACCAACGCTTCCAGGTCCTTCTTCTCCGGGCAGCTTTCCAGCCGCTCTTCCCCTAGTCTGGAGCTGCACAGGGTCCCACAGGAACCCTCTAGAGCTTCCTGGGACCCCTTTAGGGCCTTCCAGGACCCCTCTAGGACCCCCTGGGACCCCTTTAGGACCTTCCAGGACTCTTCTTAGACTGCAAGACGCTTCTACAGTGCTCCAAGACCCCTCTAAGACCCCCTAGCGCCCCTCTAGAGCCACCCAGGACCCCTTTAGAGCCACTTGGAACCCCTTCAGGGCCTTCCAGGACCCCTCTTAGATCTCCAGAACATCTTTAGAGACCCACAGAATCCCTCCAGGACCTTTTGGACCCCTCGAAAGCCACCAAGGACCCCTTGAGAGCCCCCTCGGACCCCTTTAAGGCCTTCTGGAACCCCTCTAGGACCCCCAGGACCCCTGTAGAGCCCTTCGAGGGGGGCGGGGCTGGAGCCTCGGCAGGTGCCAGTTTCTCCTCTGCCAGCTCCTCGAAGAACTGGGGGCGCAAAGAGAAGAGGTTGAGGGGGGTCAGAGCAGGGGGTGGGGGTCAGAGCAGAGCAGGGGGTTTAGGATGGGGGGGGTCCTCACCGATTTCTTGCCTCGCCGATCCTTCCGGCCCTTCTTCACCGGTTGCTCTGAGCAAGTGTGGGGGGGCAGCGTCAGGACCAGATGCCGAGCATGTTTGCCCCCATCCCCACAGTCCCTGGTGCCCCCCAGGGACCCTCTCTGGGGGTCCAGCTCCCCCTCTTCCCCATAGAACCCCTTCTTTTCCCACTGCAAGGCCCCAGGTGTCCCTCCCCTTCCATAGCTCCCCCCCCCTTCCCCTCATGGACTCCCTTCCCCAGGGACCTGCTCCCCCCCCCTTCTCCCCACAGACTCCTCTGACCCCTCCTTGGGCATCTGCCCCCCTCTTCTCCACACAGCCTCCTCCAAACCCCCCTCCCCAGGGATCCGGCCCCAAACTTTCCATCCTCACAACCCCTTCCCTCACATCAACCTCTCCAACGCAGGGCTCCAGCCCCCCCAAACCCCTACCCTCTCCCCCCCAGACCCTACCTAGGGGTCCAACATCCCCTTTCCCCTCACCTCAACCCCTCTCTCTGCCCCCCAGCCACCCCATCCCTGGTCTCCAGCCCCACCAGATCCCTCCCTTCCCCTCCTAGACCCCTCCCCAGGGGTCCAACACCCCCTTACCCCCACAAACCCCTCCTCCCCCACAAAACCTCCCCCTCCCCTCGCCCCACAGGCCCCTCCCTCCCCATAGCCGCCCCTCCCTGGGTCTCCAGTCCCCCCCCAAACCCCTCCTCAAGGGTCCAACAGCCCGTTTTCCCCCCCCTCCCCCCAAAAGGCCTCTCCCATCCCACGGCCGCTCCCTCCCTGGTCTCCAGCCCCTCCCACCCTCCATATTCCTCCCCTCCACTCCAGTCCAGTCCAGTCCCCTCCCCACCCATAATCCTCCCGTCTCCAGCCCCCTCACCTCGCTGCTCCTCTTCGTCCCCCCGCCATTCCTCCTGCCGCCCCGCGGGCCGCGCTCCTCTCAGTAGGGCCTGCTACCACAGAGACGCGGCCCAGAGCGTCCTCCTCCACCCCCACCGCCGCTTCCGGTCCTCCCGGTTCCAGCCTCCCCTCCCATTGGCCGCCGCGGCTTGGCCACGCCCCCTCCCAGTCTCCCTCTCCCATTGGCTACATTGTTTTTCCACGCCCCCTCCGCGGCATTTTCCCGCCTCAGCTTGGCCACGCCCTCTCCCGCTCTAGCCTCTCCTATTGGCTCTCTGTCAGCGCAGCCCCGCCCCCACTGAGGCACCTCGCTCTCCCATTGGCTCTCCTGGGTCATAGCCACGCCCCCTCCCCGGGCAGTCCTCCCCATCCCATTGGCCGCGGTGCGCCCTGCCTCCTGTCACGTGACCTCCCGCCATGCCCCGCAAGCGGCCGTTCAGCGCGAAGCGCAAGAAGCAGCAATTGCGCGACCGGCGGGAGCGAAAGCGGGGGGGTGAGGGGGAGGCGGATGTGGGGGGTGTGAGGAGATGTGGGGCGGGGGGGTAGTGTATGTGCGGCAGAAAAGGGGAGGAGGGCGGCCCAGAGACCCGCCCCACAGATCCGCCGCATAGAGCGGCCCCAGGGCCCGTCCTGCCCCATAGGCCTCTCATGGCAACACCCTTAGCAACCCCCAGCCCCATAGATCCCCCCTATAGGTCTGCCCCATGGATCACCCAGACCTATAGGTGGGTCCTAGAGCTCACCCAGACCCATAGATTGGCCCTATAGACCCGTCCCATGGATCGCCCAGACCCATAGAGCAGCCCCACAGCTCACCCAGCCCCATGGGGCTCCTCTTTAGCGACCCCCAGACCCATAGATCAGCCCTGTAGCTCTGCCCCATAGCTTACCCAGACCCACAGAGCAGCCCCATGGCTCTCCAGCCCCATAGATGGGCCCCACAGCTCACTGAGAGCCATAGAGCGGTCCCATAGATCACCCAGACCCATAGATTGGCTCTATAGACCCGCCCCATTTATCACCCAGACCCATAGGGCAGCCCTACAGCTCACCCAGACCCATAGAGCAGCCCAGTGGCTCTCTCAGCCCCATAGATGGGCCTCACAGCTCATGCAGACCTATGGAGCAGTCCCATAGATCATCCAGACCCATAGATTGGCTCTATAGACCCACCCCATTTATCACCCAGACCCATAGGGCAGCCCTACAGCTCACTCAGACCCATAGAGCAGCCCCACGGCTCTCTCAGGCCCATAGATGGGCCCCACGGCTCTCCCAACCCCATAGATCGGCCCTACATACCTGCCTCACAGCTCACCCAGACCTATAGAGTGGCCCTATAGACCCGCCCCACGGATCACCCTGACCCACAGATCTGCCTCAGAGCTTGCCGAGCCCCATAGATCCACCCCAGAGCTCAACCGGATCCACAGAGCTGCCCCATAGCTCATCCCAGCCCCTTAGCTCACCGAGACCCACAAACCTGCCCCACAACTCCCTCAGCCCCATAGATCGCCGCACAGCAGCCCCCTTCTCTCTCCACAGACGCCCCCCCAGGCACCGGTAGCCACAGTGAGAGCCGTGAGTGTGACAGCGATGCAGCCACCTCTGAAACCGGAGACCCCCCCGCCCGCCGCCACGACCCCGGCCGGTACGGGGAGGGCAGGGGGGCTCTGTGTGGGGCAGGGGGAGTGTGGCAGGCAAGGGGTTAATGGTGTGGGGCAGGGGGAATTAGGGCAAGCGAGGGGTACTCAGTGTGGGGCAGGGGGAACTGGGTGGGCAAGGGTGTCGGTGTGGGGCAGGGGACTCAGTGTGAGGCAGAGGCAATGGGGCAGGGGGGCTCGGTGTGGGGCAGGCGAGGGGCTTGGTGGGAGTGCGTTTCTGGCAGGTTCTGGCTGCAGCTCGGTGTGGCGTAGGCGGGCTTAGTGTGGGGCAGGGGTCTTCCTGTGGGTCGGGGCAGTGGGACAGGCAAGGGCTCGGTTCTGGCAGGTTCTGGCTGCAGCTCGGTGTGGGGCAGGGGCAGTGGGGCAGGCGAGGGTCTTGCTGCGGGGCAAGGGGTCTCGCTGTGGGGCAGGGGTCTCGCTGTGGATCAGGGCAGTGGGGCAGGCTCGGTTCTGGCAGGTTCCGGCTGCAGCTGGGCACAGCGCGGGCTGAAGAGCTGGCGCGACGTCGGCGCCAGGCGCAGGAGGAGCTGCTGGAGACGCTGCCGGAGAGCACCTTGGAGCTCGAGCCCGACAGCGTCTACGGCCCCGGTGAGAGGGTGGCTGCTGCCCATGGCGCGGGAGTTGCCGTTTGAGGGGGGAATTTGCCCCTTTTAGGGGGTCCGTGGCCCCGGGGAGGGGGTGAGTTGCTCTTTGAGGAGGGTCAGTGGCACCAGGGCAAGGGTAAGATGCCCCTTAAGGTGGTCAGTGGTCTCTTGATGGGGTCAGTGGCCCCATGGAGACGATCAGTGGCCTCAGGGAAGGGCTCAGTGGCCCCTTGGAGGGGGGAAGTTGCCCCTTATGGGGCTCAGTGGCCCCAGGATGGGGTGATGGCCCCTTGGAGGGCTCAGTGTCTGCGGGGTACTCCCGGGACTGGTGGGACCTACGGTGCGGGTACTAGGCCTGGATTTCCCACGCCGGCCGGCCTGGAGCTTTGCCATGAGTCCCGAGGAGCTGCGGGCGCGCGAGGAGGCGGCGTTCGGGGCCTTCCTGCGGGCGCTGAGGGACGGCGGGGACACGGTGCCCTTCGAGCACAACCTGGAGGTGAGGGGACACGGGGGACAGGGGACAAGGGGTGCAGGGGACAAGGGGGGCAGGGGACACAGTGCCCTTCGAGCACAACCTGGAGGTGAGGGGACATGGGGGGCAGGGGACAAGGGGTGCAGGGGACAAGGGGGGCAGGGGACACAGTGCCCTTCAAGCACAACCTGGAGGTGAGGGGACACGGGGGACAGGGGACAAGGGGGGCAGGGGACACAGTGCCCTTTGAGCACAACCTGGAGGTGAGGAGGGATGGGGGGGGACAGGGGATACACAGAGGGGACACGGGGGGACGGGGGACACAGGGAGGGGACAGGGGACATGGGGAGGACACAGGGGACACAGGGGATCAGGGGACATGGAGGTCACGGGGGTCACTGTGTCCCTTTCCCAGACCTGGCGGCAGCTCTGGCGGGTGCTGGAGATGTCAGACGTCATCCTGCTCATCACCGACGCTCGGCACCCGGTGAGCACCGTAGGGCGGAATCCTGTGGGGGGGGCAGTATCCAGGCATGGGGGGCAGAAAAGGGGCAGGATCCAGGCGTGGGGGGCAGAAGAGGGGCGGAATACAGTCGCTGGGGGCAGAATCCAGTCGTGGGGGGCAGAATCCGGGTGTATGGGGCAGGGTTTGGGGTCTGACCCCAGGCTGGGGGCATTGCTGACCCCCATTGGTGCCCCTCAGGCGCTGAGCGTGCCTCCTGCGCTGGCGACCCACGTCACACGCGACCTGGGCAAGGGCCTCATCCTGATCCTCAACAAAGTGGACCTGACGTCCCCGGCTGTGGCCACCGCCTGGAGCCACCTCCTGCGCCACCGCTTCCCCTCCGCCCGTGTCGTTCCCTTCAGCTCTGCCCCACGGCGCAGCCCCACAGCCGGTAGGGCCACTCCTGGGGGGTGCAGGGGGGTTGTGGGGGGCACCAGGGGGTCCTGACACCCCCACTTTATGTTCTGCCCCCTCTGCCAGGGCTGCAGCGGCGGCAGAGACGGGCGGGAGGCTGGAGCCGCGCCGTGGGGCCTCGGCAGCTGCTGGAGGCGTGCGAGAGCATCGTGGAGGGAGAGGGTGAGCGGGGAGGGGGCACCTCTGGGTACTGAGGGGCACCCCTGGGTGCTGGGGGGCTGTCTCTGGGTGCTGAGGGTGGTGTCCTTGGTTTCCCTGGGTGCTGTGGGGAAGGGTGGGGGTCCGTGCATTCTGTGGGTGCTGGGAGTGTCCCAGCATCCCGTGGGTGCTGGTAAGAGGGTCTCTGGGTGCTAGGGGGCACAGGGGGGTGCCCTTGGGTCCCCTGGTATTTGGAGGGGGTGGGCCCTGCATCCCCTGGATGCTTGGGGTTGGGTGTCCTCGGGTGCTGGGGTCCCCTGGGTGCCCCCCATCACTCCCCTGTTCTTGCAGTGGATCTGAGCAGCTGGCGTGCGCGCCTGGAGAAGGCAGAGCAGCAGGAGGAGGATGAGGAGGAGGAAGAAGAGGCAGAGGAGGTGGAAGACAAGGACGAGGAAGGCGAGGAGAACGGTGCTGCCGGGGCCCCCCGGCAGTGGGAGCGCTACCGGCACGGGGTCCTCACCCTGGGCTGCGTCGGTGAGGGGGCTCTGACTGCGATGGGTAGGACCAAACTGGGAGGAGTGGGCTTGGTGGCCGCCTGGCAAGCGGGATTTGCCCCACATGGAGGGGCAGAAGCTCTGGGGTGGCTCCTGGAGGGGCCGTATCCTGACACCCCTCCCCTTCAGGCCTGCCGAATGCTGGGAAGTCGTCGGTGCTGAACGCACTGCTGGGCCGCAGCGCTGTCAGCGTCTCCCGCGCCCCCGGCCGCACCCGCTACTTCCAAACCCATTTCCTCACCCCTTCCGTCCGCCTTTGCGACTGCCCTGGCCTTGTCTTCCCCTCCCACGCGCCCCCGGCCCTCCAGGTGAGTCTCGCCCCCCTCCCTGCCCCACACAGCGCCCCATAACCCCAGCTGAGCCCCCCGTACCCCGCGCCCCCCAGGTGCTGGCGGGTGTCTACCCCATCTCCCAGCTGCAGGAGCCGTACTCGGCTGTGGGCTACTTGGCCGCCCGCCTCCCGTTGCCGTCACTGCTGCAGCTGCGGCCACCCAGCGCCACATCTGGCTGGACAGCGTGGGACATCTGCGAGGGTACGCCGCTTCTGGGGTGAATTAACCCCAAATCAGCTTTGGGTTTTTTGTTGTTTTTATTTTTTTCGGGGTTTTTGCATTATAAATGATTTTACTTTGCCTTTTTCTCAAGCCTGGGCAGAAAAACGAGGTTACAAGACGGCGAAAGCAGCTCGAAACGATGTCTACCGCGCGGCTAACAGCATCCTGCGGCTGGCGGCTGACGGACGGCTGCGCCTCTGCCTGCGCCCCCCAGGCTACACCGCCCAGAAGGGTGAGCCCCCTCCCCACTTCCCACCTTTTGGGGGGGTCCGCAGCCACAGAGGGGGCTGGGGGGATTCACCCACTCACACACACCCCCCTCCGTACCCCTCCAGACGTGTGGGAGCAGCACCCGGACACGGCGGCGCTGGCGGCACTGCAAGAACGAGGGGACCCCGAGACCCCCGGGGAGGGGGCGACATCGGAGGAGGAAGAGGAGGGGGCGGACAGCGAGGAGGGGGCGGAGCCTGGCGACTCCACTCGCCCTTCTGGCCACGCCTACAATCCTTTTGCATTGCTGTGCGAGGATGAGTGTTAGCCCCGCCTACTCAGTGGGCGGGGTCTGCTGGTATACGCCCCTCCATTAGCACTAATGGGCGGTGTCTGACGAGGCCACGCCCCCTCCGACAAACTGCCGCCTGTTAAGCCCCGCCCACGGCGCACTATGTATGGAATAAGATGAGTTTATTTCTGCAGTGGGAGGGACCAATTGGACGCTGTGCTGATGTTGCCGGGTGGATTTCATGTGGGTCTGCTCTCGAGGACGGGGCCTGGGGAGGGGATAGCAGTGTTACCCCTCTGCCTCTTTAATGGACATTAATTAGACCAATTAATCGATGTGGTGATTGGCTAACCCTGGGTTAGTGCCAACAGGGATGGCCACACCCCTCCTTCCCAAGCCGTGCCCCCTGGTTTCTGCCCCATTCCCCCCCCCAGTCTCTGCTTTCTGCCCTATCCCACCCCCAAGCCCCGGTTTCTGCCCCATTTCCCCCCCAAGCCCCTGGTTTCTGCCCCATTTCCCCCCCCAGCCCCCGGTTTCTGCCCCATTCCCCCCCCCCAGCCCCTGGTTTCTGCCCCATTTCCCCCCCCCAGTCTCTGCTTTCTGCCCTATCCCCCCCCCAAGCCCCGGTTTCTGCCCCATTTCCCCCCCAAGCCCCTGGTTTCTGCCCCATTTCCCCCCCCAGCCCCCGGTTTCTGCCCCATTCCCCCCCCCAGCCCCTGGTTTCTGCCCCATTCCCCTCCCCAGCCCCTGGTTTCTGCCCCATTCCCCCCCCAGCCCCCGGTTTCTGCCCCATTTCCCCCCCCAGCCCCTGGGTTCTGCCCCATTTCCCCCCCCAGCCCCCGGTTTCTGCCCCATTCCCCTCCCCAGCCCCTGGTTTCTGCCCCATTCCCCTCCCCAGCCCCTGGTTTCTGCCCCATTTCCCACCCCAGTCTCTGCTTTCTGCCCTATTCCCCCCCCAAGCCCCAGTTTCTGCCCCATTTCCCCCCCCCCCAGTCTCTGCTTTCTGCCCTACCCCCCCCCCAAGCCCCGATTTCTGCCCCATTTACCACCACCACCCCCCCCCACTCACCGTCCCAGTTCTGCCCGTGGCAGAGGAAGCGGCGGCAGCGGCCGCAGGTCCGGCACCGCAGAACCGTGCGTGGCTGCCCCCTCCCTGCACAGGGACACAGATCAGCACACCCCCAAACCCCCCTCCTCCCCCTTAATGGGGGCCCCCTCCCCTTCACAAGCGCTCTTTTCTCCCCACTCCCCTTCACAGGGGGGGCCTTTTTCTTCTCTCCCCACATAGTGCCCCCCCACTCCCAAGCAGCGCCCCCTCTCTGGGGCACCACCCGCTCCCTTGGGTGCCCCCCACCCACCTTGCATGCAGCCCGCCCTACTCCAGGGTGTCTCCTCCCACCACCTTGGATGTCTCCCCTTTCTTTTGGGTGCCCCCCCCTCTACTATGCAAGCAGCCCCCCTGCTCTGGGGTGTCCACCCCCTTGGTTGCCCCCCTCCCTTTTCAGTGTTCCCCCCCTCCCTTGGGTCCCCCCTCCTCCTCGTCTGGTTGCCCCCACCCCACCCGCGCAGGCAGCCCCCCCTGGGTCCCCCTCTCCGCCCTTGGGTGCCCCCCTCCTTTTTGGGTGCTGCCCTCACTCTAGGGTGCCCCCCAGCCCCTGGGTGCCCCCCAGCCCCTGGGTGCCCCTCTTACCGCGCAGCCTCTGGCCACCTCCCTCCCCAGGCAGCAGGAGGGAGCAGCAGCGACGGCACACCATGCGCTTCACCGAGGGGGCCCTGAAGGGGGGACACAGATGCAGTTTGGGGGGGGGGGTCAGGACCCTGCCGTAACCCCCTCACACTGTGGGGCAGCCCCCCCTGTGTCCCATCCCATATCCTCCCCCAACTCACAGGCGCAGGACGAGGCGTCGGGCGGCCCCGCGCTGGGTGAAGGAGTAGAAACGGGCGAGAGCGGGGCTGTGCGGCAGCACCCAGTGTGCAGCCTGGGTGGGGGGAATGGGGGTGAGACCCCTCTTGCTGCCCCACAGAGTCCACCCGAGCTCCCAGACCCTCCACAGAGACCCCCTCCCACCCCATAAAGCCCACCCTGAACACCAGTGACACCCCCAATTCCCCCAGGGACCCCCTCTAACCCCATAAAGCGCCACCCCCCCAAGCACCCATGTCAACTCCAGATCCCCCCACCTACACACCCCATAAAGGTCCCTCCAGAGCACCCGTGACACCCCCAGGGACCCCCACCCACCCCATAAAGCCCCCCCCGAGCATCAGTGAAACCCCTAAACCCCCCTCGCTGTGCTCCCCAAGACCCCTCTATCCCCCCTTAACCCCCCCAGGCGCTTATTGAACCCCTCTATACCCCCCCATAACACCCTCAGAGCCCCCCCAGCTCCTATAGCCCCCCTCCGAACACCTATAACGGCCCTTATAGCCCCCCCCCGACCCCTATAACCACCCTATACCCCAACTGAGACCACCTGGACCCTTATATGCGCCCTATATCCCACCCAGAGCCCCACTCCCTCCCCCCTCCGGACCCCTATAATCCCCCTGTAGCCCCCTCTATCCCACACATTTCCCCCCAGGACCCCTATAGCCCCCTCCAAAGCCGCCCCCTCCAAAGCCGCCCCCCCTCCCACCTGGAAGAGGAAGCTGAGCCGCTGCAGCGCCTCCCGATCCTTCACGGCCGCCGCCATCGCGTGTTCCCATTGGCCGCGCCCGCGCTGGCCACGCCCCTTTCTTCCTGCGCTTCCATTGGCCTCGTCCGGTAGGGGGCGTGGCGTGCCCGCCCATTGGCTGCAACAGCAAGGGGCGTGGCCTTTGCGTCCATTGACTGCGACGGGCAGGGGCGGGCTGGCATTAGCTGCGTCGCGTGACGTCACTTCCTGTGCCTCCACGTCCGGTGCCGCGTGGGGAGGGGAGAGCGGCGGTGAGAGCGGGTGAGGTTCGCAGGTGGGATCCTATGGACACCCCCCTATAGGGACCCCCTGTAGGGACCTTCTTTTAGATCGTAGCGTGTAGACGCCCCATATAGGGCCCCCCGAGATCGCCGTATAGGGACACGCCCCGAGAGATACCTCCTGTAGGGGTCCCCTATAGATCCCAGCCTATGGAGACCACCCATAGGCCCCCGCTTAGATTTCCCAGCCTATAGGGACCCTCTACAGACCCCCTCCCTATAGAGCTTTCCCTGTAGGGCCACCCTTGTAGATTCCACCCTATAGGGACTCCTCCTATAGTTTCCCATTATGGGGACCCCCTATAGATCTCCACCTATAGGGGCCCTCTATATAGAGTCCCTCCCTATAGAGCTTTCCCTGCAGGACCACCCTTATAGATACCTTATAGATACCACCCTCCTATAGTTTCCCCCTAGAAGGACCCCCTATAGATCCCCGCCTATAGAGACTCCCCATAGCTTTCCCCCCCCCATAGGTCTCCCCCCCAATAGGGCCCTCCTATAGCGCCCCTCCCTATAGGCCCCCCCCCCTTATAGATCCCTGCCTATAGGGCCCCCATGTAGGGATACCCTATAGACCCCCACCTATAGGGTGCCCCTATGGAGCCCTCCCTATAGAATCCTTCCTATTAGGACCCCTTGTAGTGACCCTGGTGCAGCCCCTCCTTATGGGAGATCCCCTATAGAATCCTTCCTATAGGTACCACGCTATAGGGACCCCCCTATAGAGGCCTTTCTATAGGGACTGCGCTATAGGGACCCTCGCATGGCCTTATTCCTGTGAGGTGCCCCATATAGGCACCCCTGTAGCAACCCAGAACAGCCCCTCCTTCCCTATAGGGCCCCTCCCTTCAGATCCTGCCCTATAGGGGCCCATAGGGAGCCCCCCCGGGCATGGATTCCACTATAGGGGCTGCCCCATAGGGGCTCCTATAGGGAGGCGCTAGAGGTAGCTCCTGCCCTATAGAGTCTCTGTGGCCCCAAAAGGCCCTGAAACGGCCCCAAAAGGCCCTGAAACGGCCCCAAAACAGCCCTGTTGCCGTGGCGGCTCCTCCCAGCCCCGCGTTCTCATTTTAACTGAATTTACCTGATTTCACCCCAAAAAAAAGCTCTCAGGAACCGCACTGGCGCATCGGCATGGCCTCCCGCCAAGGTGATATCGTCACTTTGCTTGAATTGAGGTGTTTTCACCCCAAAACCGCTTCACATCTGCACTGACGCCTCAGCATCGCTTCCTGCCAAGGTGACGTCATCACTTTGATCGAATTGAGGTGTTTTTACCCCAAAAGAGCTTCACATCTGCGCTGACGCCTCAGCATCGCTTCCTGCCAAGGTGACGTCATTGCCTTCATCAAATTGAGGTGTTTTTACCCCAAAAGAGCTTCACATCTGCGCTGGTGCCTCAGCATCGCTTCCTGCCAAGTTGACGTCATTGCCTTCATCAAATTGAGGTGTTTTTACCCCAAAACCGCTTCACATCTGCGCTGGTGCCTCAGCATCGCTTCCCACCAATGTGACGTCATCACTTTGATTGAATTGAGGTGTTTTTACCCCAAAAGAGCTTTACATCTGCGCTGACGCCTCAGCATCGCTTCCTGCCAAGATGATGTCATTGCCTTCATCAAATTGAGGTGTTTTTACCCCAAAAGAGCTTCACATCTGCACTGACGCCTCAGCATCGCTTCCCACCAAGGTGACGTCATCACTTTGATCGAATTGAGGTGTTTTTACCCCAAAAGCTCTTCCAACCCCGGCTGTCCCCTCAGCGTGGCTTTGCACCAAGCCGATGGCGTCGCCTCGATGGAATCAAGGAGTTTTCACCCCAAAACCTCTCTGAACCCACAGCGCCGCCCTTTGTTTTCGCACCTTTCCTAAACCCACCTCATCCCCTTCCCGGATTTGAACTCTTTTCACCCCAAAAGCCCCTATTTTGGTGGCGCCATGGCAGGGGCCGACCCGCTGGAGACGCTGCAGGTGGAGGCGAGCTGCTCGGTGTGCCTGGAATACCTGCAGGACCCGGTTATCATCGAGTGCGGCCACAACTTCTGCCGCCGCTGCATCACGCGTTGGTGGGCGGACCTGACCCGTGATTTCCCTTGTCCCGTTTGCCGCAAAACCTCCCGCCACCGCAGCCTCCGCCCCAACCGCCAGCTTGGCAACATCGTCGAAGCCGCGCGGCAGCTTCGGGGTACCAAACGCAAGCACCGGGAGGAAAACTCTTGCCAGAGGCACGGCCAAGCGCTGGCGCGGTTCTGCCGCGACGACCAAGCCCTTGTCTGCCTCCTCTGCGAGATCTCCAGCAACCACCGCGCCCACACCCTCCTTCCGCTCGACGAGGCCGCCCTGGAGTACAAGGTGGGGACACAAACGAGGGGGTTTCTGCCCCAAATTCCACTCCAGAACTGTTTCTGGAGGGTTTTTTTAGCCACAATTGATCATCATCTCCGTTTTCTGCCCCAAATTCCACTCCAGAGCTGTTTCTGGAGGTTGTTTTTTAGCC
The DNA here is from genome assembly GCF_017976375.1 of Cuculus canorus. Lineage (NCBI taxonomy): Eukaryota > Metazoa > Chordata > Aves > Cuculiformes > Cuculidae > Cuculus > Cuculus canorus. The sequence continues at coordinate 1,720,255 of NC_071431.1, forward strand.
ACGATTGGTCTCCATATCCATTTTCTGCCCCAAATTCCACCACAGGGCTCTTTGTGGAGGTTTTTTTTAGCCACGATTGATCTTTATGTCCATTTTCTGCCCAAAATTCCACTCCAGGGCTGTTTTTGTAGGTTTTTTTTTGGTCACGGTTGGTCTCCATCTCCGTTTTCTGCCCCAAATTCCACCCCAGGGTTGTTTCTGGAGGTTGTTTTTTAGCCACAATTGATCATCATCTCTGTTTTCTGCCCCAAATTCCACCCCAGGGCTCTTTGTGGAGTTTTTTTTTTTAGCCACGATTGATCTTTATGTCCATTTTCTGCCCCAAAATTCCACTCCAGGGCTGTTTTTGTAGTTTTTTTTTGGTCACGGTTGGTCTCCATCTCCGTTTTCTGCCCCAAATTCCACCCCAGAGCTGTTTCTGGAGGTTGTTTTTTAGCCACAATTGGTCTACATCTCTATTTTCTGCCCCAAATTCCACCACAGGGCTCTTTGTGGAGGTTTTTTTTAGCCACAATTGATCATCATCTCCGTTTTCTGCCCCAAATTCCACCACAGGGCTCTTTGTGGAGTTTTTTTTTTAGCCACGATTGATCTTTATGTCCATTTTCTGCCCCAAAATTCCACTCCAGGGCTGTTTTTGTAGGTTTTTTTTGGTCACGGTTGGTCTCCATCTCCGTTTTCTGCCCCAAATTCCACCCCAGAGCTGTTTCTGGAGGTTGTTTTTGAGCCACGATTGGTCCCTATCTCTCTTTTCTGCCCCAAATTCCTGCTCAGGACCATCTGTGAATGAATTTTGGCTGCAGCTCATCCCATTTCCAGACCCTCTTGGTGGGATTTATCCCCAAACCCTCTCCCTGGAGGGCATTTTTGCAGCGATTTCAGCCCTGGCTCCTCCTCATCCCTGTTTTGGAACTCCTGAGGGTGGGATTTATCCCCAAACCCTCTCCCCAAAGGTGTTTATGGAGAGATTTTTAGGCAGCAGCTTTTCCTCATCCTCATTTTCAGCCCCAAACTCTTCCCTGAGACCATCAGGAAGGGAGTTTGGGCTATGGCTCATCCCACTTCCAGCCCCTGAAGATGGGGATTCAGCTACAAATCCTCTTCCTGAAGGCATTTACGGAGAGGTTTTGGGCGGCTGCTCTTCCCCATCTCCTTTTCCAGCCCAAAATTCCTCCCCGAGACCATACGGGGCGGAATTCAGGGATGGAGGAGGGATTCAGGGGTGGAGAGGAGTTTTGAGGGCAAAGGAAGAATTCAGGGATGGAGGAGAGTTTTGAGGGCAAAGGAAGGATTTGGGGATGGAGGAGGGATTTGAGGGCGAAGGAAGGATTTGGGGATGGAGGAGGGGTTTGAGGGCAAAGGAAGGATTTGGGGATGGAGGAGGGATTTAAGGGCAAAGGAAGGATTTGGGGATGGAGGAGGGATTCAGGGATGGAGAGGAGTTTTGAGGGCAAAGGAAGGATTTGGGGATGGAGGAGGGGTTTGAGGGCAAAGGAAGGATCTGGGGATGGAGAGGGGCGGAATTCAGGGATGGAGGAGGGATTCAGGGATGGAGAGTTTTGAGGGCAAAGGAAGGATTCGGGGATGGAGGAGGGATTTGAGGGCAAAGGAAGGATTTGGGGACGGAGGAGGGATTTGAGGGCAAAGGAAGGATCTGGGGATGGAGAGGGGTGGAATTCAGGGATGGAGGAGAGTTTTGAGGGCAAAGGAAGGATTCAGGGATGGAGGAGAGTTTTGAGGGCAAAGGAAGGGTTTGGGGATGGAGGAGGGATTTGAGGGCAAAGGAAGGATCTGGGGATGGAGAGGGGTGGAATTCAGGGATGGAGGAGAGTTTTGAGGGCAAAGGAAGGATTCAGGGATGGAGGAGAGTTTTGAGGGCAAAGGAAGGATTCAGGGATGGAGGAGGGATTTGAGGGCAAAGGAAGGATCTGGGGATGGAGGAGGGATTCAGGGATGGAGAGGAGTTTTGAGGGCAGAGGAAGGATTCCGGGATGGAGCAGGGATTTGGAGACAAAGGAAGGATTCCAGGCATGGTCTCCCTGTCCAGTTGCCTACCCTCTTCTCTCCCCATCCGCAGGAGAAGTTGCAGCGCTGCCTGGAGCCGCTGGAGCGGAGGCTGGAGGCCGTCGCCAGCTGCCGAGCACGGGAGGAGAAGAAGCCGAGCCAGCTGAAGGCAGGTTGGGTGCCGAGAGGGGTACCGGGAGATCCCAACAACTCCCGGTGCTCACCGGTGCCTTTTCTTACCCTCTCCCGGCGCAGAGGAAGGTGGCTCTGCAGCGGGAATGCATCACCCGGGAGTTCGAGGAGCTGCACCGGCTGCTGGCGGAGGAGGAGCAGCTGCTGCTGCGGCAGTTGGCCGAGGAGGAGCAGGAGATCCTGCAGCGGCTCCAGGCCAACGTGGCTCGGCTCGCGGAGCAGCGCCGGGCTCTGGCCACCCTCGTGGCCGAGCTGGAGGAGAAGTGCCTGCAGCCGGACATCGAGATGCTCAAGGTGGGATCGGCACTGGGAATGGGACAGGATTGGGCAGGATCCTGGCAGGTGGGATCCAGTCCCGGAGGTCGACTTTAAGGGGATGACCCAGCACCCCTAACCTGCCTTTTTCTCTCTTTTTCCTCTTTTCCTTCTCTCTCCCTCTGCTTTTCCCTGCTTTCCCCCCGCCGTTTTCACCCCTTCCCCTTTTTGCCCTTTTCCCTCCTCCTTCCCCCCCTTTTCCCTCCTCCTCCCCTCCCTTTGCCCTCTTCCTCCCCTCCCTTTGCCCTCTTCCTCCCCTCCCTTTGCCCTCTTCCTCCCCTCCCTTTGCCCTCTTCCTCCCCTCCCTTTGCCCTCTTCCTCCCCTCCCTTTGCCCTCCCCCTCCCCCCCTTTTCCCTCCTCCCCTCCCTTTTCCCTCCTCCCCTCCCTTTTCCCTCCTCCCCTCCCTTTTCCCTCCCCCTCCTCCTCCCCCCTTTTTCCTCCTCCCCCCTTTTCCCTCCTCCTCCCCCCTTTTCCCTCCTCCTCCCCCCCCTTTCCCTCCTCCTCCCCCCTTTTCCCTCCTCCTCCCCCCTTTTCCCTCCTCCGCCCCCCGTTTCCCTCCTCCTCCCCCGTGGTCGCTCCGCCCCCCCCCTTGTCCCTCTTCCTCCCCGCGTTCCCTCCTCCTCCCCCCTTTTCCCTCCTCCTCCCCCCATTTCCCTCCTCCTCCCCCCTTTTCCCTCCTCCTCCCCCCTTTTCCCTCCTCCTCCCCCCTTTTCCCTCCTCCTCCCCCCTTTTCCCTCCTCCCCCCTTTTCCCTCCTCCCCTCCCTTTTCCCTCCTCCTCCCCCCTTTTCCCTCCTCCTCCCCCCTTTTCCCTCCTCCTCCCCCCTTTTCCCTCTTCCTCCCCCCTTTTCCCTCCTCCTCCCCCCTTTTCCCTCCTCCTCCCCCCTTTTCCCTCCTCCTCCCCCTCCCTTTTCCCTCCCCCTCCCCTCCCTTTTCCCTCCCCCTCCCCTCCCTTTTCCCTCCTCCTCCCCTCCCTTTTCCCTCCTCCTCCCCTCCCTTTTCCCTCCTCCTCCCCTCCCTTTTCCCTCCTCCTCCCCTCCCTTTTCCCTCCTCCTCCCCCCTTTTCCCTCCTCCTCCCCCCTTTTCCCTCTTCCTCCCCCCTTTTCCCTCCTCCTCCCCCCTTTTCCCTCCTCCTCCCCCCTTTTCCCTCCTCCTCCCCCCTTTTCCCTCCTCCTCCCTCCCTTTTCCCTCTTCCTCCCCCCTTTTCCCTCCTCCTCCCCCCCTTTTCCCTCCTCCTCCCCTCCCTTTTCCCTCCTCCTCCCCTCCCTTTTCCCTCCTCCTCCCCCCCTTTTCCCTCCCCCTCCCCTCCCTTTTCCCTCCCCCTCCCCTCCCTTTTCCCTCCCCCTCCCCTCCCTTTTCCCTCCCCCTCCCCTCCCTTTTCCCTCCCCCTCCCCTCCCTTTTCCCTCCCCCTCCCCTCCCTTTTCCCTCCCCCTCCCCTCCCTTTTCCCTCCCCCTCCCCTCCCTTTTCCCTCCCCCTCCCCTCCCTTTTCCCTCCCCCTCCCCTCCCTTTTCCCTCCTCCTCCCCTCCCTTTTCCCTCCTCCTCCCCTCCCTTTTCCCTCCTCCTCCCCTCCCTTTTCCCTCCTCCTCCCCTCCCTTTTCCCTCCTCCTCCCCTCCCTTTTCCCTCCTCCTCCCCTCCCTTTTCCCTCCTCCTCCCCTCCCTTTTCCCTCCTCCTCCCCTCCCTTTTCCCTCTTCCTCCCCACTCTTTTCCCTCTTCCTCCCTCCCCTTTTCCTGCTCTCCATCCCATTTTTCCTCCTCCCCCCTTTCAGGACATCAAGGACACCTTGGCCAGGTAAGATCCGCGCAGCTGCTCTGAGCTGCGCTTTTGGGGCTGAAAATGGGGATTTTGGGGCTGCACCAATCCGGCACATCCCACCTTCCCGGCACTGCCGGCAGGTACGAGGCAGCAGCGGCACCCGCCGATGATCCGGCTTCTGTGGCCATCGAGTTGGAGAAGAACTTCTGCAGCTTCCCCCGGCAGTACTTCACCCTCCGCAAGATCTCCCGGCGCCTCATCGGTGAGGAATTCCATAAATCCCTGAATCTGAGAACCTCAAGAGGGACCTGGAGGGGCTGGAGAAGTGGGGCTGGGAGAACCTCAGGAGGTTCAACCACGCCAAGAGGGACCTGGAGGGGCTGGAGAAGTGGGGCTGGGAGAACCTCAGGAGGTTCAACCACGCCAAGAGGGACCTGGACGGGCGGGAGAAGTGGGGCTGTGAGAACCTCAGGAGGTTCCACCAGGCCAAGAGGGACCTGGACAGGCTGGAGAAGTGGGGCTGGGAGAACCTCAGGAGGTTCAACCAGGCCAAGAGGGACCTGGACGGGCTGGAGAAGTGGGGCTGGGAGAACCTCAGGAGGTTCAACCAGGCCAAGAAGGACCTGGACAGGCTGGAGAAGTGGGGCTGGGAGAACCTCAGGAGGTTCAACCACACCAAGAGGGACCTGGACAGGCTGGAGAAGTGGGGCTGGGAGAACCTCAGGAGGTTCAACCACGCCAAGAGGCCATGAGGGTGGTGGGACCCTGGAACAGATTGCCCAGAGAAGCTGTGGCTGCCCCATCCCTGGAGGTTCCAGGCCACGTTGGATGGACCTTGGAGAACCGGATCCAGTGGGAGATGTCCCCATGGCCGGGGTTGGAACAGGATGAAGGTCCCTTCCAACCCAAACTATGATTTCCATGATTCCATGGTCTACGAAGCCCTTTCCCGTTGCTCTTCCCCTTTGCAGCCGAGGTGACGCTGGATCCCGACACGGCTCATCCCAACCTACTTTTATCGGACGACCGGAAAAGCGTCCGCTTCGTGGAAGCGCGGCTGCAGGATTTGCCGGATACGCCGCAGCGTTTCACCGTCTACCCCTGCGTCCTCGCCGCTCAGGGCTTCACCTCCGGGCGCCACTACTGGGAGGTGGAAGTGGGTGACAAAACCCACTGGGCGCTCGGAATCTGCAAGGATTCCGTCAGTCGGAAAGGGGAGTTAACGCCGCTGCCGGAGACGGGATATTGGCGCGTCCGGCTCTGGAATGGCGATAAATACGCAGCCACCACCACGCCTTTCACGCCGTTGACGCTACGGGTGAAGCCCAAACGCGTTGGGATCTTCTTGGATTACGAAGGTGGCAAAGTGGCCTTTTATAACGTGACGGATCGCTCGCACATCTTCACCTTCACCGAGACCTTCACCGAGAAGGTTTGGCCGCTCTTCTACCCTGGCATCCGCGCTGGCAGGAAGAACGCGGCGCCTCTCGTTATCCGTTCGCCGACAGATTGGGAGTGAGGGGAGAGCGGCGGCGATGGGCGTTGGCTCCCTGGTGTCTGGCAGCGCCGCGATCCGGTGCTCCGGTGCTGCCGGGATCTGGACTTAGCGGCTCCGATATGCTGATAGGATCCGGTGCTCCGGCACTACCAGGATCTGGAATTTGGGGCTCCGATATGCTGATAGGATCCGGTGCTCCGGCGCTACCAGGATCTGGACTTAGCGGCTCCGATATCCTGATAGGATCCGGTGCTCCGGTGCTGCCGGGATCTGGACTTAGCGGCTCCGATATGCTGATAGGATCCGGTGCTCCGGCACTGCCGGGATCTGGACTTAGCGGCTCCGATATGCTGATAGGATCCGGTGCTCCGGCGCTGCCGGGATCTGGACTTAGCGGCTCCGATATGCTGATAGGATCCGGTGCTCCGGCGCTGCCGGGATCTGGACTTAGCGGCTCCGATATCCTGATAGGATCCGGTGCTCCGGCACTGCCGGGATCTGGACTTAGCGGCTCCGATATGCTGATAGGATCCGGTGCTCCGGCGCTGCCGGGATCTGGACTTAGCGGCTCTGATATGCTGATAGGATCCGGTGCTCCGGCACTACCAGGATTTGGAGGTTGGGGCTTTGATACGCTGCCGGGATCCCGTGTTCCGGCATAGACAAGGCTGGAATCGGTCACTACCGGGATCCGGTGCTCTGACACCACAAAGATTTGGCTCTCTGACATTTGGTTATTGCCAGGCTTTGATGCTCTGACACTCGGCACCGCCGGCACCGGGTGCGCCGGTATAGATGGGGTTTGGTGCTCTGACACTCGGCACCGCCAGCACCGGGTGCGCCGGTACAGATGGGGTTTGGCGCTCTGACACTCGGCACCGCCGGGACCTGGTGTGCCGGTATAGATGGGGTTTGGTGCTCTGACACTCGGCACCGCCGGCATCCGGTGCTCCGGCACGGACAGGGTTTGGTGCTCTGATGTCGGGCACCACCGGGCTCCGGTGCTCCGGCACGGACAGGGTTTGGCGCTCTGATATCTGGCACCGCTGGGCTCCGGTGCTCCGCCGTGGACAGGGTTTGGCGCTCTGATATCTGGTGGCACCGGGATTTGGCTCCGGCACAGCTGGGATTTGGCTCTTTGCTGCCCAGCGCAGTGGTGCCCTGGCGCTCAGCACCACCACCATCAGGATGGCGGCTGTGCTAAAGGCGTGTGTGGCATCGCCATCTGTGTCCCTCCCTGTCCCCATGGCCATCCTCAGCCCTCTGTCCGAGTGTCCCTCCCTGTCCCCATGTCCCTCCCCGTCCATCCCTGTCCCCGCGTCCCTCCCTGTCCCCGTGTCCATCCTCATCCCTCTGTCCCTGTGTCCATCCCTGTTCCCATGTCCATCCTCGTCCCTCTGTCCCCGTGTCCATCCCTGTCCCCATGTCCATTCTCATCCCTCTGTCCCCATGTCCCTCCCTGTCCCCGTGTCCATCCTCGTCCCTCCCTGTCCCCATGTCCATCCTCATCCCTCTGTCCCCGTGTCCCTCCCTGTCCCCACGTCCCTCCCTGTCCCCGTGTCCCTTCTCGTCCCTCTGTCCCCGCGTCCCTCCCTGTCCCCATGTCCCTCCCTGTCCCCATGTCCATCCTCATCCCTCTGTCCGAGTGTCCCTCCCCGTGTCCCCGTGTCCCTCTCTGTCCCCGTGTCCCTCCCTGTCCCCATGTCCATCCTCGTTCCTCTGTCCCCGTGCCCCTCCCTGTCCCCATGTCCATCCTCGTTCCTCTGTCCCCGTGCCCCTCCCTGTCCCCATGTTCATCCTCGTCCCTCCCTGTCCCCGTGTCCCTCCCTGTCCCCATGTCCATCCTCATCCCTCTGTCCAAGTGTCCCTCCCTGTCCCCACGTCTCTCCCTGTTCCCATGTCCCTCCCAGTCCCTCTGAGTGTCCATCCCTGTCCCCATGTCCATCCTCGTCCCTCTGTCCCCGTGTCCCTCCCTGTCCCCGTGTCCCTCCCTGTCCCCATGTCCATCCTCATCCCTCTGTCCGAGTGTCCCTCCCCATGTCCCCGTGTCCCTCTCTGTCCCCGTGTCCCTCCCTGTCCCCATGTCCATCCTCATCCCTCTGTCCCCGTGTCCCTCCCTGTCCCCTCGTCCCTCTGTCCCCTTGTCCCTCCCTGTCCCTCTGTCCCTGTGTCCCTCCCTGTCCCCATGTCCCTCCCTGTCCCCATGTCCCTCCCTGTCCCTCTGTCCCTGTGTCCCTCCCTGTCCCCATGTCCCTCCCCGTCCCTCTGTCCCCTCGTCCCTCTGTCCCCTCGTCCCTCTGTCCCCTTGTCCCTCCCAGTTCCTCTGTCTGAGTGTCCATCCCTGTCCCCATGTCCATCCTCGTCCCTCTGTCCCCGTGTCCCTCACTGTTCCCATGTCCCTCCCAGTCCCTCTGTCTGAGTGTCCCTCCCTGTCCCCATGTCCCTCCCTGTCCCCATGTCCATCCTCATCCTTCTGTCCCCGTGTCCCTCCCTGTCCCCGTGTCCATCCTCGTTCCTCTGTCCCCGCGTCCCTCCCTGTCCCCGTGTCCCTCCCTGTCCCCACGTCCATCCTCATCCCTCTGTTCAAGTGTCCCTCCCTGTCCCCATGTCCATCTCTATCCCTCTGTCCCCATGTCCATCCCTGTCCCCATGTCCATCCTCATCCCTCTGTCCCCGTGTCCCTCCCTATCCCCATGTCCCTCCCCGTGTCCCTCTGAGTGTCCCTCCCTGTCCCCATGTCCATCCTCGTCCCTCTGTCCCCGTGTCCCTCTGTCCCCATGTCCCTCCCCGTCCCCCTCTGTCCCCGTGTCCCTCCCTGTCCCCATGTCCATCCTCGTCCCTCTGTCCCCGTGTCCCTCCCTGTCCCCATGTCCCTCCCCGTCCCCCTCTGTCCCCGTGCCCCTCCCCGTCCCCACGTCCCTCCCCGTCCCCGTCCCCGTCCCCCTCTGTCCCCGTGTCCCCGGTCCTTCCCCGCCCCGCCCCGCCCCGGCACTCGCCATGGCCCCCTCGGGGCTGCCGCAGCGGGGTTCTCTGGCTCAGCTGGCGCGGGACACGGTCTGCGTGGGCTGCGGGCAGCGGCTGCGCGACCCGGTGCTGCTGCCGTGCGAGCACAGCTGCTGCCGCCGCTGCCTCCAGAGCTCCCGCGATCCCGGGACACCCCCGGAGCTCGGAGCGCCCTTTGCCGTCCGCTGCCCCCGCTGCTACCGGCCCTGCGCCCCGGGCCGCCTGCGCACCCCGCGAGCCCTCGCAGTCGAGAGCCGCATCGCCCAGCGCCTGGCGGGGACCCCCGCGCCCCAACGGCGGCCCCGAGGCGGCAGGTGATGGGCGCTGGGGGGGCACGGGAGAGCCGGGCGCTCGGGGGGATTGGGGGGGACTGGGGGGGCACGGGAGAGCCAGGCACTGGGGGGGAATTGGGGGGGCAGGGGAGATCCAGGCACTCGGGGGGATTGGGGGGGGCAGGGGAGATCCAGGCACTCGGGGGGATTGGGGGGGACTGGGGGGACAGGGGAGATCCAGGCACTCGGTGGGATTAGAGGGGAATTGGGGTGACTGGGAGGAACTGGGGGGGCAGGGGAGATCCTGGGACTCGGTGGGATTAGAGGGGAATTGGGGGGACTGGGAGGAACTGGGGGGGTACAGGAGATCCAGGCACTCGGTGGGATTAGAGGGGAATTGGGGGGACTGGGAGGAACTGGGGGGGAACAGGAGATCCAGGCACTCGGTGGGATTAGAGGGGAATTGGGGGGACTGGGAGGAACTGGGGGGGTACAGGAGATCCAGGCACTCGGTGGGATTAGAGGGGAATTGGGGGGACTGGGAGGAACTGGGAGGAACTGGGGAGATCCAGGCACTCGGTGGGATTAGAGGGAATTGGGGGGACTGGGAGGAACTGGGGGGGTAGGGGAGATCCAGGCACTCGGTGGGATTAGAGGGGAATTGGGGGAATAGGGGAGATCGAGGCACTCGGTGGGATTGGGGGGGAATTGGGGGGACAGGGGAGATCCAGGCACTCGGTGGGATTAGAGGGGAATTGGGGGGACTGGGAGGAACTGGGGGGGTACAGGAGATCCAGGCACTCGGTGGGATTAGAGGGGAACTGGGGGGACTGGGAGGAACTGGGGGGGTAGGGGAGATCCAGGCACTCGGTGGGATTAGAGGGGAATTGGGGGAATAGGGGAGATCGAGGCACTCGGTGGGATTGGGGGGGAATTGGGGGGACAGGGGAGATCCAGGCACTCGGGGGGACTGGGGGGGAATTGGGGGGGCAGGGGAGATCCAGGCACTCGGTGGGATTGGGGGGGAATTGGGGGGGTACGGGAGATCCAGGCACTCGGTGGGATTGGGGGGGAATTGGGGGGGTACGGGAGATCCAGGCACTCGGGGGGATTCAGGGGGATTTGGGGTGGCAGGGGAGATCCAGGCACTCGGTGGGATTGGGGGGGCACTGGGGGGCAGGGGAGATCCTGGGACTGGGGGGGAATTGGGGGGATAGGGGAGATCCAGGCACTCGGTGGGATTAGAGGGGAATTGGGGGGGCAGGGGAGATCCAGGCACTCGGTGGGATGAGGGGAGAGCTGGGGGTGTGGGGGGAATTGGGAGGAACTGGGGGGGTACGGGAGATCCAGGCACTCGGTGGGATTGGGGGGGAACTGGGGGGGTAGGGGAGATCAGGCACTTAGCGGGATTAGAGGGGAATTGGGGGGACTGGGAGGAACTGGGGGGGTACGGGAGATCCAGGCACTCGGGGGGATTGGGGGGGCAGGGGAGATCGAGGCATTCGGTGGGATTGGGGGGGAATTGGGGGGACAGGGGAGATCCAGGCACTCTGTGGGATGAGGGGAGAGCTGGGGGTGTGGGGGGGACTGGGAGGAACTGGGGGGGCAGCGGAGATCCAGGCACTCGGTGGGATTGGGGGGGAATTGGGGGGACTGGGGAGGATCCAGGCAGTAGGGGGGTTTGGGGGGGACATGAGGGAATTGGGGGGGCACCCAAGTATTTGTGGGGATGGAGGGGAATTGGGGGGATCCCAGGGGGATTTGGGGGCCTCAGGGGTTGGGAGGGAGAAACTGGGAGGCACTGGGCGGGGGGGGGAAGGGCTGGAGGAACGAAGGGAATTTGGGGTGCAGCCAAACCCCCCGCGGGCCTCCAGGCACCCCAAAACATCCGGGGTGCGGCTGTTTGGGTACAGCCTCACGTGCACCCCCGGGGGGGGGGACAGATGTGTGTCACCGTCACCCTCGTGTCACCCACACCCCGATGACTCTGCTGCCCAATGTCCCTGCACCCCAAATGTCCCCGAGTGTCCCCACTGCCCCCCCACCCTCCGCTATGTTCCCATCCCCGGTGCCACCCCCCCCCCCAAATCCGGACCGGCGACATCGCTGAGCGGTGACACGAGGTGGTGGCAGCGACGCCACCCTGGGGACACACCTGGCACCGCCCCCCACGTCACCCCCCAATTTGGTGCCATTTGCCCCCCCCCTTTTGGTGGCTTTATTGCCCCCTTTCCTTCCCCCCTCCAATTTGCTGCCTTTTACCCCCCCACACCTTCCTGCCCCCCATCCGTGATCCCCCCCCCCCCAATTTGGTGCCTTTTGCCCCCCACTTTTACTCCCCCCCCATCTTCATGCCACCCCCCCCCCACTTGGTGTCTTTTGCCCCCCCCAAACTCCCCCTTTTCTCTCCCACAGCCTGGGGGCCCAGCTCCGAGCCGATGCTGCAGCCCCCCCACATCCCCCAACCCTGAAGGAGACCCCCAAGATGGGAGGGGGTGAAGCTGCGACCCCCCCCTTGCTGATGCCCACCCCCCCTCCCCAATAAACATCGCCCCCCCCCACAGCAGCCGTGCCACCTTTAATGCCCAAAAGGTGCTGGGGGGACACCCCAAAACAGCCCCTTGGAGAGGGGGAAATTGATGGGGGGGGGGGGACACAGGCAGTGGTAAATTGGGGGGGGGGTGTGCCCCAAAACAGCCCCTTGGAGGGGGGGAAATTGATGGGGGGGGGGACACAGGCAGTGGTAAATTGGGGGGGGTGTGCCCCAAAACAGCCCCTTGGAGGGGGGGAAATTGATGGGGGGGGGGGGGGGGGGGAGGACACAGGCAGTGGTAATTTGGGGGGGGCACCCCAAAACAGTCCCTTGGAGGGGGGCACAGGCAGTGGTAAATTGGGGGGGCACCCCAAAACAGTCCCTTGGAGGGGGGGAAATTGATGGGGGGGGACCCCAAAACAGTCCCTTGGAGGGGGGTAGTTGATGAGGGGGGCACAGGCAGTGATAAATTGGGTGGGGGGAACCCCAAAACAGCCCCTTGGATGGGGGTAATTGATGGGGGGGGGCACAGGCAGTGATAAATTGGGTGGGGGGCACCACAAAACAGCCCCTTGGGGGGGGATTGGTTGGGGGGGGGGCACAGGCAGTGATAAATTGGGGGGGCAGTTTGGGGGTAGTCAGGCACCGATTTGTGGGATGCAGGGATTGATAGGGAGTGGGTATTGATTTGGGGGGGGGCAGACATTGCAGGGAGAAGCAACAATTTGGGGGGGGGTCAAGTATTGATTGGGGAGGCAAAGATTGAGGGGGGTTAGGCATAGATATGGGGGGGTCAGGGATCCATGGGGGGGGTGAAATATTGATTTTGGGGGGGGCAGGTATCAATGAGGGGGATTCACTATTGATTGGGGGGGGGCAAAGACTGATGTAAAGGGATCAAAGATTGAGGGAGGTATCAGGCACCGATTGGGGGGGGTCAAGTATTGATTGGGGAGTCAGCGATCAATAGGGGGAGCAAGTACTGATTTGGGGGTTCAGCCCCCGAGCCGACAGGAGATGATTTTTGGGGTGGGGGCTGTGATTCTTGGCCTGGGGGGACCATATTTTTTTTTTGGGGGGGTGTCACAACCAGAGTCAATAATGGGGGCTGGGGGGGGGGGCTCAGTGCTCCATAGGGTCAGGGGGTGCGGGGGGCGGCGCTTGGGCCCCCCCCCCTATCCCCTGGTGGCCCCCCCCCGCCGCCTCCCCGTCGCCCCCGGCCCCGTTTGTGGCCCCGTACGCAGTGTTGATGGCCGCAGCCTTCGTCCCCCCCCCCGCGGCACCGCCGCCTCTTCCTCCTCATCCTCATCCTCGCTCTCTGTTGAGCTCTCCCCGAACGCCCGTGGCTTCTCGTAGATGCAACAGCCTGGGGGGGGGCGGATTTGGGGGTGATTGGGGGGGCAGGTTCTGTGAGGGGGGGGATTTGGGGGGGCTGAGGGGTGATTGGAGGGGCAGATGTCCATGAAGGAGAGAAAAGAGGAGGATTTGGGGGGCTGGGGGGGGGGAGATGTCCGTGAGGGGGTGGAAAGCGGGGGGGATTGGGGTATCTGAGGCTGCTGGTTTGGGGCCTGGGGGTGGGATATGGGGAGATTTGGGGGTGCAAGGGGTGCTCTGGGGTTGGGGGGTAGGATTTGGGGTTGCTGGAGGGGATCCAGGGGGGATTTGGGGGTGCAGGGTTGTGGTCTGAGGGGGATCCAGGGGTATTTGGGGGTGCAGGGTTGAGGTCTGGGGGGTCCAGGGGGGATTTGTGGGTGCAGGGTTGAGGTCTGGGGGATCCAGGGGGGATTTGGGGGTGCAGGGTTGAGGTCTGGGGGGTCCAGGGGGGATTTGCGGGTGCAGGGTTGTGGTCTGAGGCTATCCAGGGGTATTTTGGGGTGCAGGGTTGAGGTCTGGGGGGTCCGGGGGGTATTTGGGGGTGCAGGGTTGAGGTCTGGGGGGTCCGGGGGGTATTTGGGGGTTCAGGGTTGAGGTCTGGGGGGTCCAGGGGGGATTTGGGGGTGCAGGGTTGAGGTCTGAGGGGGGTCCAGGGGGGATTTGGGGTTGCGGACTTGAGGTCTGGGGGGTCCAGGGGGGATTTGGGGGTGCAGGGTTGGGGTCTGGGGGGTAGGGGGAAAGTTGGGGTGCAATGTCCCTCACACTTGGAGGAGCGCCGCCCCAGGTGTTCGTTGTCCACGGTGTCGCTTGACCACTCGACGCGTTTGTCCGGCTTCCGCTTGCGCAGCTTCAGTGTCAGACTGCGGTTCTGGGGGGGGGGCACAGGGGGATCAGGGCACAGGGACACCCCTCCCCCCGGTCTCTATTTCCCCCTCCCCCCGGTCTCTATTTCCCCCTCCCCCCGGTCTCTATTTCCCCCTCCCACCGGTCTATATTTCCCCCTCCCTCCCGGTCTCTATACTGCCCCCCTTCCCCCCAATATCCCCCCTCCCCAGTAAATCTCTATACCCCCCCCTCCCCCCGGTCTCTATACCCTCCTGCTCACTATCCATAGCCCCTCCCCAGTATCCATACCCCCTCCCCGCTATCCATAGCGCCCCCCCTCGGTCTCTATACCCACCTCCCCAGTACCCACAGCCACCCCCGGTCTCTATACACCCCCTCCCCCGTACCCACAGCCACCCTCGGTCTCTATACACCCCCTCCCCAGTACCCACAGCCCCCCCCCCCCCCGTCTCTGTACCCTCCTCCCCAGTATCCACAGGCCCCCTCCCTCCAGTCTCTATACTCCCCCTCCCCAGTATTCATAGACCCTCCCCGGTCCCTATTCCCCCCCATACTGCCTCCCTACCCCCACCCCGGTCCTTATTCCCCCCCATACTGCCTCCCTACCCCCACCCCGGTCCTTATTCCCCTCCATACTGCCTCTCTACCCCCACCCCGGTCCCTATTCCCCTCCATACTGCCTCCCTACCCCCTCCCCGGTCTCTATTCCCCCCCATACTGCCTTCCTACCCCCTCCCCGGTCCCTATTCCCCTCCATACTGCCTCCCTACCCCCTCCCCGGTCCCTATTCCCCCCCCATACTGCCTCCCTACCCCCTCCCCGGTCCCTATTCCCCCCCATACTGCCTCCCTACCCCCTCCCCGGTCCCTATTCCCCCCCATACTGCCTCCCTACCCCCTCCCCGGTCCCTATTCCCCCCCCATACTGCCTCCCTACCCCCACCCCGGTCTCTCTCCGCCCCCCACCGTCTCGGCGGCCCCGGTCTCGGTGACGGTGGCGGTGCCGCAGCCGCCGCTCTCCGCCGCTTCCGCCATAGTTGTGTGTGTGGGGGGGTGTCAGGGCGATGCCCCTGGGCTGGGAGATAACGGGGAGTAACGGGGAGGGGGGGGGGGAACGCGAGGAGGGGGGTGGGGCGGGTCCCGGGGGCCCCGCAGCGGGCGGGGAAGCACCGGGAAGGGCCGGTGTCACCGCCCCCACAGTCACTTCCGGTCGCCGGGGGGCGGGCGCTTCCGGTCGGTGCGCGCGCAAAGCGGTCCCCCAGGGCGGCAGCGCTTCCGCCGTACAACGGAACTGCGCAAGCGCAGAGGGGCCGGAGTGGGAGCCCCCCCCCCCCCCCCCCCTTAGGGGTCAAGGGGCAACCCTGGGGGCAGATAGGGGCCGGAAAAGGAGATTTTGGGGGCAGATAGGGGCCAGAAAGGGAGATTTTGGGGGGCAAATAGGGGCCAAGGGGCAACTCTGGGGGCAAATAGGGGCCAGAAAGGGAGATTTTGGGGGCAAATAAGGGTCCGGAAAGGGAGATTTTGGGGGGCAAATAGGGGCCAGGGGCAACTCTGGGGGCAAATAGGGGCCGGAAAGGGAGATTTGGGGGGCAAATAGGGGCCAGGGGCAACTCTTGGGGCAGATAGGGTCCGGAAAGGGAGATTTTGGGGGGCAAATAGGGGCCGGGGCAACTCTGGGGGCAGAAAGGGGCCGGAAAGGGAGATTTTGGGGGCAGATAGGGGCCAAGGGGCAACTCTGGGGGCAGATAGGGTCCGGAAAGGGAGATTTTGGGGGGCAAATAGGGGCCGGGGCAACTCTGGGGGCAGATAGGGGCCGGAAAGGGAGATTTTGGGGGCAAATAGGGGCTGGAAACGGAGATTTTGGGGGCAAAGAGGGGCCAAGGGGCAACTCTGGGGGCAGATAGGGTCCGGAAAGGGAGATTTTGGGGGGCAAATAGGGGCCAGGGGCAACTCTGGGGGCAAATAGGGGCCGGAAAGGGAGATTTTGGGGGCAAATAGGGTCTGGAAAGGGAGATTTTGGGGGCAAAGAGGGGCCAGGGGCAACTCTGGGGGCAAATAGGGTCCGGAAAGGGAGATTTTGGGGGGCAAATAGGGGCCAGGGGCAACTCTGGGGGCAAATAGGGGCCGGAAAGGGAGATTTTGGGGGCAAATAGGGTCTGGAAAGGGAGATTTTGGGGGCAAAGAGGGGCCAAGGGGCAACTCTGGGGACAGGAGGGGCAGATAAGGGCTGGAAAGGGAGTTTGCGGGGGCAAACAAGGGCCAAGGGGCAACTCTAGATTGGCACTAACGGGGCAATTCAGGGTGTGGAGGGGCAGATAGGGGCTGGAGGGGGCAAATGGAGGCCAGGGGAGCAACTGTGGGGGCAGAGGGGAGTCTGAAAGGGCAGTTTTGGGGGGTAGATAACGAACAGAGGGGGCAAATAGGGGCCAAGGAGGAAACATGGGACAAGTCAGGGTCCGAGGGGCAGTTGTGGGGAGCAGAAAGGGTTTGGGGGGGGCAAATAGGGCTTAAGGGGGCAACTCCAGGGGCAGATGGGGGCTAAGGGGGGGGTTAATTCAGGGGCTGAGGGATAGATAGGATTTGGGGAGCAAATAGGGGGCAATTCAGGGTCTGATGGGCAGTTCAGAGGGCAGGAGGGGGCAAATAGGGGCCAAGGAGGTGACCCTGGAGGGGGCAGAAGGGGCAATTCAGGGGCTAAGGGGCAGTCTGGAGGGTAGATAGGGGTGGAGGGGGGCAAACAGAGGCCGAGGGGGCAGTTTAGGTGGGTAGAGAAGGGTCTGGGGGGGGGAGGGAGGCAGTTCAGGGGAGGGCAATTAATACACCCCCAAGCACAGCCCTCACTATAACCCCGAGGGGCTTTTATTACCCTGGGAGGGGGCAAATAAATACTCCCGGTGGGGGCAAATCGCCCATCACGAATCCTCCTTCTCCTGAAACCTGCAGGGAAAGGAGGGGGGGGGGGAAGCGGTTATGGGGGAAGGATTTTGGGGGGGTGTTGTCCCCCTCATGGGTTGAGGGGAGGGGGGCAAAAGGAAGGAGGGGGTGTGTTATTTTGGGGGGGGGGTCTCACCGGCAGCGGGGGCAGGTGTAGAAGACGGTTTGGCCCTCGTCCGCTGAGCGCATCTGGCGCGTGTGGTACGCCATCCCCTCATGGCCACAGTGCGGGCAGCGGCGCTCCACCTGACCCACCCCCCCCCCAAAAAAAAATGGGGGGTGGGGGGGTCATTGAGGGGCTCAATCCCCCCCAAGTTTAGGGGAGAAAGGGTTAAACCCACCCTAGGAAGCGATGGGCACCCCCTAAATATCCTCGCTCCAAGACATGGAGATTAGAGACTTCTTTTTTGGGGGGGGGGGGGGGGGAAGAAAAGTGGGGATTGGGGGGGGTGGGATCCCCTCAGGGGAGTTTGGGGTGCCCCCCCAGCAAGATTTTGGGGTGGGGGTCCCTTCCCAGTGAGGTTCTATGTGTGTGCGCCCCACCCCCACCTCAAGAATTTGGGGGTGGGGGTCCTCTCCTTATGGGTTTTATTCCCCCCACCCCAAGGTTTTGGGGTGGGGGGGTTCCATCTCAATAGGGTTTTATCCCTCAGGTGGGATTTGGGGGTCCCTTTTTAATGGGTTTATGGGGGCGGGGGGTCCCCTCCCAGTGAGGTTCTATGTGTGTGCGCCCCACCACCACCTCAAGAATTTGGGGGTCCCCTCCTTATGGGTTTTATTCCCCCCCCCTCAAGATTTTGGGGTTGGGGGGGTTCCATCTCAATAGGGTTTTATCCCTCAGGTGGGATTTGGGGGTCCCTTTGTAATGGGTTTATGGGGGCGGGGGGCCCCTCCCAGTGTTTTTTGTCGCGGTGGGGGGGCCCTTCTTGTTGGTTTTTATGCCCCCCCAGGTGGGATTTGGGGGTGGAGGACCCTTCGTAATGTTTTATTTTGGGGGGTGGGGGTCCCTTTTTAATGTTTTTTTTGGGGGGGTCCCCCCTTCACTCACCAGGGGCCCCCCTAGATGGGGCTCGGGGTCGCCCCCCCTGCCCCCCCCTGCTTCCAACCGGTTGAATTCCACGGTGCTGCGGACGATTTTCCCTTCAAAATCTGCAATTTAGGGGGTTGGAAATTAAAACTGGGGGGGGCCAACAAAGTAGGGGTTCTCGGGGCTCCCCCCGTACCGGCGCTGTGCAGGGTGAAGGCGCAGCGGGGGCAGCGCACGGTGCTGGGGGGGCCGGGACGGGGCAGAACGGAGCCGCACTCGGGGCAGAAATCCAGGCAGGACTGGAAGCAGGAGGGGGGCAGCGCCATGGCCTGAGGGGGGGGGGGAAGAAAAAAAGGGGGGTTCAGGAGGGGGGGTCCTGCACCCCCTCATTACCCGCTGCCGGCACTCAGTGCCTCCCAGTGCCCCCTACTCCCCCCCCCCCCCACTGGCTCCCAATTGCCCTCTGTTGCCCCCCAAGTGCCTTCTTTTGCCCCCCATTGCCCCCAGACCCCTCTATTGCCCCCCCAAATACCCTCCATCACCCGCCACCTCCCCCACTGACCCCCCATCCCCTCTATTGCCCCCCAATCCCCTCCCACTGACCCCCAATCCCCTCCTTTTTGCCCCCCAATCCCCTATTGCCCCCACTCCCCTCCTTTTTGCCCCCCAATCCCCTTTTTGCCCCCAATCCCCTCCTTTTTGCCCCCCAATCCCCTATTGCCCCAATCCCCTCCTTTTTGCCCCAATCCCCTCCTTTTTGCCCCCCAATCCCCTATTGCCCCCAATCCCTTCCCTTTTGCCCCCTACTTGCCCCGATTGCCCCCAGTCCCCTCTATTGCCCCCAAATCCCCTCCTATTGCCCCCATTCTCCCCTATTGCCCCCAAATGCCCTCCCATTGCCCCCTATTCACCCCTATTGCCCCCAAATCCCCTCCTATTGCCCCCTACTCACCCCTATTGCCCCCAAATCCCCTCCCATTGCCCCCTATTCACCCCTATTGCCCTCAAATCCCCTCCCATTGCCCCCTACTCACCCCTATTGCCCCCAAATCCCCTTCCATTGCCCCCCATTCACCCCTACTGCCCCAATCCCCTCCCATTGCCCCCCATTCTCCCCTATTGCCCCCAATCCCCTCCCATTGCCCCCCATTCACCCCATTGCCCCCAATCCCCTCCCATTGCCCCCCATTCACCCCTATTGCCCCCAATCCCCTCCCATTGCCCCCCATTCACCCCTATTGCCCCCCATTCTCCCCTATTGCCCCCAATCCCCTCCCATTGTCCCCCATTCTCCCCTATTGCCCCCAAATCCCCTCCCACTGCTCCCAATCCCCTCCCATTGCCCCCTATTCACCCCTATTGCCCCCTATTCTCCCCTATTGCCCCCAATCCCCTCCCATTGTCCCTCATTCTCCCCTATTGCCCCCAAATCCCCTCCCACTGCTCCCAATCCCCTCCCATTGCCCCCCATTCACCCCTATTGCCCCTATTCACCCCTATTGCCCCCAATCCCCTCCCATTACCCCCTATTCTCCCCTATTGCCCCAATCCCCTCCCATTGCCCCCATTCACCCCTATTGCCCCTATTCACCCCTATTGCCCCCAAATCCCCTCCTACTGCTCCCAATCCCCTCCCATTGCCCCCCATTCACTCCTATTGCTCCCAATCCCCTCCCATTGCCCCCTATTCACCCCTATTGCTCCCAATCCCCTCCCATTGCCCCCTATTCACCCCTATTGCCCCAATCCCCTCCCATTGCCCCCTATTCACCCCTATTGCCCCCAATCCCCTCCCATTGTCCCCCATTCTCCCCTATTGCCCCCAAATCCCCTCCCACTGCTCCCAATCCCCTCCCATTGCCCCCTATTCACCCCTATTGCCCCCAATCCCCTCCCATTGCCCCCTCCTCCCCTCCTTTTGCCCCTCCACTCCCCTCTTCCTCCCCCACCTCCTCCCCCGCCGCGCCGAACCGCTCGTCCCCGCCCCTTCCGCCACTCAACGTCACGTCACGTCCTTTCCATCCCACTCCCCCTCCTTAATTAACGCAGCCGCCTCAGGGAGTGGTTAATTAAACCAATATTCATTGGTTAGGGAAGCCCTCAGCGTTCATTAAGCCGCCAGGGATGGAGGAGAGAAAGCAGGGAGGGGGCGGGGCTTCGCGAGGGGGCGGGGCCTCGCAGATGGAGGCGTGGTCTGACCCGTAATGGTCCTCTGGGTGGGCGTGGCCAGGCTATGACGGGGCGTGGCTTGGCCCTGTGTCTGCCGATGAGGGGGCGTGGCTTGGCCAATGTCGGATCATTGGAGTGGGCGTGGCCAGGCTGTGAGGGGCCGTTGCTTGGCCCTGAGTGTCTGACGAGGAGGGGGCGTGGCCTCGCTGAAACAGCTTGGGTTGGTCCGCAATGGTCTGTTGGAGTGGGCGTGATCAAGCTGCGAGGGGGGCGTGGCTTGGCCAAAAGTGTCCTCTATGTATGGGCGTGGCTTACGTGTGCGTATCCGTTATGGGGGCGTGGTTTGATCCGCTGGGAGTGTGTCCTGGAAACATATATAAGTTATAAGTGGGCGTGGTCTCGAATGAGACTGGGAGCGGCTTCGCAGGAATGGGCGTGGTCTAACTGATGTGGGCGTGGCTTGTAAGAGCGGATACGGCGTAGTGGGTGTGGCTTAACCAGGAGTGAGCGTGGCTTGCCCTAATATGGGTATGGGGGCGTGGCCTTGCCGTTGCCATGGCGTCGCTTCCGGTGCGGCGGGGCGGAAGCGGCGGACGCTACCGAGAGGCACCGCTGGTACCGGGAGGGGCGGATCGGGGCCCGCGGGGCGGCGGCGGCTTCTGAGGGCCCCGTGTGCCTTGTGGCGCGGGGGAGGGGCTCCTTCTGTCGCCTGCGGATGGGGGGGGGCGGTGCTGGGCGCGGAGCGGCTCCTCTGCTCCCCATGGCGAGGCCTGACCCGTATCGGGGTGCCGGGAGGGGGTGGGGAGGCCTCTCTGGCCCGTATCGAGGTGTCAGGAGGGGCGGGGGGACAGCTGTGGGGCTGCTGGGTCTCCCCTGACCCCTGTCGGGGTATCAGGAGGGGCTAAGGGGGTCCTGTGGGGCTGGGGGGCCTCCGTTGTTTCCTGTGTGGGGGATCAGAAGGGGCTGGGGGTCTCTCCGACCCGTGTTGGGGTGTCAGAAGGGGCTGAGGGGACAGTTGTGGGGCTTGGGAAGATCCCCTGACCCCTGTACTGTGTCAGCAAGGGCTGGGGGTCTCCTCTCTTCCCCATGTGGGGCTCCTATGGGGCTGGGGGGGGTCTCCTCTTTTCCCCATGTGGGACTTCTATGGGGCTGGGGGTCTCCTCTCTTCCCTGTGTGGGGCTTCTATGGGGCTGGGGGTCTCCAGTCTTCCCCATGTGGGGTTCCTGCGGGGCTGGGGGGTCTCCTCTCTTCCCCATGTGGGGCTTCTATGGGGCTGGGGGTCTCCTCCCCATGTGGGGCTCCTATGGGGCTGGGGGGGTCTCCTCTCTTCCCCATGTGGGGCTCCTATGGGGCTGGGGGGGGTCTCCTCTCTTCCCCATGTGGGGCTCCTATGGGCTGGGGGGGTCTCCTCTCTTCCCTGTGTGGGGCTCCTATGGGGCTGGGGGTCTCCTCTCTTCCCCATATGGGGCTCCTGTGGGGCTGGGGGTCTCCTCTCTTCCCTATGTGGGGCTCCTATGGGGCTGGGGTGGTCTCCTCTCTTCCCCATGTGGGGCTCCTATGGGGCTGGGGGTCTCCTCTCTTCCCCATATGGGGCTCCTATGGGGCTGAGGGGTCTCCTCTGTCCCCTGTGGAGGTGTCAGGAGGGGCTGGGGGGCTCCTCTGACCCCCATGTGAGCTGGAGGGGACTCCTATGAGATTGAGGGTCTCCTGGAGGCTGAGGGGAGGGGTCCTGCCTCCTGCGGGACCCCCATTTCCTGCAGGAATTCCTCTCCCTGGGGACCTGGGGGGCTACTCCATCCCTGGGGGGGGAATTTTCCCTCTATAAAATAGAGAATCGGAAGGAAATTGGGGCATTTTGACCTTTTTCTCCCTCTTTTTTTAGCACTCTCCCCTCCCCAAAGCAACCATGGCCGGGGGCTGAGAGCGTCTCACGAAAGAGCGGACAGACGGACGCAGCCACTGCCGTGGCCTGACCGCGACGAAGCTCTGATGGCAGAGAAAGCCCCAACCTCATTCCCCATTCCCGAGGGATTCCCGTGCGGCTTCGGAAAACAGGGGGGAGGGGGGAACCCCCCGTGACCCCCCTCCCCCTGGCGCCAGGCCCAACCAGGTAACCTGTGGCTTCGCCCCCTTCCTCCCCCCAAATTCCCATTGGAATGGGGTTAAAACCCCCCCAAAAAAAGGAGAATTTTTACAATTTTGAGGAAGATAGAGGTGATTCCGATGGGAAAAGGGCTGAATTTGGCCCCAAATGAGGGTTTAGTTCCATCTTTGCCGCCGGTTTTGCCAAAAAGAGGGGGGAAGGAGAGGAAAAATCAGGATGGGGAGTTGCCCAAAAGCAGCGCTCACTTTCTTGGGCCCTTGGGCTGGGTTTGGCGTTGCTGAACCCGCAGCCGCTTTCCCTCAGGGTGCAAGAAAGAGGTTGGCTTAATTAAAGAGAATAATTAATGATTCATTTAGGGGTGGCGACATGAAATAAGTGGGCGTTTGCCCCAAATCCCTTGGGCTTGGGGACACCGGGATGAGGCAGAAGGGGTGGAAAATCTCCCCAAAAACTTTGTGAGTCTCCAGATTTGGGGATTGTTGTTTTTTTTTCAGCCCCGAGGGAAGGAAAAATCTGGATTTGGGGGTTTTGGGGGGCTGTGGGGGGGGATTAAGGCGCTCGGGTTCTTGTCTGCCTCGGAGCGAAAGCGAGGGCAGGGAAAATCCCAGCTCTGCTTACTCAGCGCTTGGCCGCTGGCTTCTCCCGCGCCGCGGGGCCGAACCCCAGCCGAAGCCCTGCTTGAGGGCCAAACCACCCCAACTTTGGCCTCAAAGACCCCTAAATTTGAGCCAATAAAACCTCAGGTTTGGGCCAAACCACTTCAAACTTGGCCCCAACCTCCTGGGAACCCCGAGCCAGCCACGGAGTTTGGGGCTACCCCGAGGCTGAGCCGCTCTCGCCTGCAGGTACGGCTCAACCCCAGCCTCCACAAATCCCCTAAATTGACTTTTTTTTCCCCCTCGTTTTCCTTCTCTCCGCCAGCTTTCCTGCTGCCAGATGAGCTTTGGGGCCGGGAAAGGGGAACTCTCGCCCATACCGGCACTTTCCGCCTTCCCCTCCTGGGGGGGAACTGTGGCTTCAGCCCTTTCCCTCCCGTTTTGCACCCCCTTTTTTTTTTTCTTTCCTTTTTTTCCTTTGAAATCCTCCTTTTCCGGGTATTTTTTACCTTTTAATTCCCTTTTTCCGCACGCCAGCGTGGCCTGTGGCGGCGTTAACCCTTGAGCTGCTCTCCAGTGCCAGAGTTAAGCAATCGCTTTCTCTTCTCTCCCCCCCCTTTATTTTCTCCGTTGCTTTTTTTTCCCTCTTCCTTATTTTTTTACTTCTTTTTTTTTCCCTTAATTCCCTTTTTCTCCTCCTCCTCCCTTTTCCTGCCCTCGACGACTTCTTCCCTCCCCTGGCAGGAGTCGGGCCAGGCTCCGGGTGAGTAAAAATTCCTTGAAAACGGGGACTTGGGCAGGATTTTCGTGCTGGAATTGGAGATTTGGGTTTATTTATCCCCCCAAAAACACCCTCATTCACCTCCCCCACCGCCTCCGCAGTGGAAAATCTTCCCTGGAGCCAACCCTGGGGTTAATGTTTAACAGGAGCTGGCGGAGTCCGCTCTTCCACGTGTGGGATTCGGGGATTAGGGGGGGGTCAGGGCCTGGGATTTGGGATTGAGGGTCAGAATTTGGAGATTTGGGGGTCGGAGGTCAGGATTTGGGGGCTGGGGGTCGGGGGTCAGGATTTGGGCATTGGGATTTGGATGTTGGGGGCTGGGATTTGGGGGTCAGGGGCTGGGATTTGGGGGTCAGGGCTCAGGATTTGGGGTTGAGCGTCAGGATTTGGGGGGGCAGGGCTTGGGATTTGGGATTTGGGGGTCGGGGTTCGGGATTTGCGTGTTGGGGGGCCGGGATTTGGGGCTCAGGGGCTGGGATTTGGGGGTCAGGGGTCAGGATTTGGGGTTGAGCGTCAGGATTTGGAGGCCAGGGATTTGGGGGTGGCGGGCTGGGATTGGGGGGTCGGGATTTGGGGTTGATGGTCAGGATTTGGGGTTTTTTTTTCCCCGTTATCAAAGGGGTTCGGGTGTCTCCGCGCTGCCACGTTTCGGTGGGAGGCTCCGTCACCGCGCAGTTTCGCTTCCTCTCGGCGGCGCAGGGGGATTCCTCTTCTGAAGAGGAGCCGGGGGTTGGTTTTGGGGGATCCCAGCCCCTTTTTGTGGGAGCTGGGGGGGGGTTTCTCCTGTCTTCTAACTCCTTGTTTCCCTGTTCCCAGATCCATGGCATGGGATTGAGCGGTGAAGGATGCTGAAGAAGAGCAGCTGGGTGGTGTGGGGGGCGGTGCTCTTCATCGCCTGGAACGGCCTCCTCCTCCTCTTCCTCTGGAGCCGCCCACCCTCGCCGGCCTCCTCCTCCTCCTCCTCCTCTTCTTCCGAAGGTGATCGCTTGACAGCCGAGGTGATCCGTTTGGCTCAAGATGCCGAAACCGAACTGGAACGCCAAAAAGAACTCCTCCAGCAAATCCACCGCTACAGTGGGCTGTGGGGCAGGCGGCGCGGGGCTCTGATCCCACCTCGCCCCCCTCCACCGCCACCCTCGCCGGCTCCGCCGAGCCTCGCCGGCCCCTCCGCCACTGTTATACCGGTGTTGGTGATGGCATGCGACCGCAGCACCGTTCGGCGCTGCCTGGATAAACTCCTCCGCTATCGCCCTTCGGCTCAACAATTCCCTGTCATCGTCAGCCAGGATTGTGGCCATGCCGAAACCGCTCGCGTTATCGCCTCTTACGGCGATGCCGTGGCTCACATCCGTCAGCCCGACCTCAGCGACATCCCGGTGCCGGCAGAACACCGCAAATTCCAAGGTTACTACAAAATTGCTCGGCATTATCGCTGGGCGTTGGGCCAGGTTTTCCGCACCTTCCGCTACCGCGCCACCATCGTGGTCGAGGACGATTTAGAAGTGGCTCCGGATTTCTTCGAGTACTTCCAAGCGACGTTCCCGCTCCTCCTCGCCGACCGCAGCCTCTGGTGCGTCTCCGCTTGGAATGACAACGGCAAAGAGCAAATGGTCGACGTAGGACAAGCCGAATTGCTTTACCGCACCGATTTCTTTCCCGGATTGGGTTGGTTGCTTTTAGCCGAACTTTGGGATGAACTCGAACCCAAATGGCCGCGAGCTTTTTGGGATGATTGGATGCGTCAACCGGAACAACGCCGCGAGCGTTCCTGCATCCGCCCCGAGGTCTCCCGGACGATGACGTTCGGTCGCAAAGGCGTGAGCCACGGCCAGTTTTTTGATCAGTATTTAAAGTTTATCAAACTCAACGACCATTTCGTGCCTTTTACCCAACTCGATCTTTCTTACCTCAAAAAGGAAGAGTACGAACGTTCTTTCCTCCCCAAGGTTTACTCCGCGCCAGAGCTGCGGGTGGAGGACCTGCAGGGCAACCGCCGGCGGGACTTGGGTGCCGTCCGCCTCCAATACAGCGGCCGCGATGCCTTCAAAGCCTTCGCCAAAGCCTTGGGGCTGATGGACGACCTCAAATCCGGCGTCCCCCGCGCCGGCTACCGCGGCATCGTCAGCTTCGTTTACCGTGGACGACGCGTCTACCTGGCGCCGCCCTCAGACTGGACCGGATACGATCCCACGTGGAGTTAGCGGCTGCCCTCCTCCTGCTCAAAATGAGGGTTTTTTGGGGGGTGTTTTCCCCTTTTTTTTTTCATCTTTTAAGTGGGTTTTTTTTTTCCTTGGCGTGGCTTTAACCGGGCGCGTTTTGCCACGAGGCACTGGGGGAAACCCGGGACAGAGGCGGCTCCTGACGGGGAGAAGATTTTCCACAATAAAAGGTGAAAAAACCCCTCCGAATCCCCCCCAAATTTCCATGTCTTCCTGCTGCTCGGCTCCTCCATGCAGCCTGGGCCTTAGAGTGCGCTAGAGTGGTCTGTATGGACCGGTGGGGGTCTGTATCTGTCTATAGGGGCCTCTATGGGCCTATAGGGACCTGTATGGACCTGCGTGGTGTATCTGCCTACAGGGGCCTGTAGGGACCTGTATAGACCTATAGAGACCTGTATGGATCTGTGGGGGTCTGTAGAGGCCTGTATGGGTCTATAGGGGCCTGTATGTACCTATAAGGACTTGTGTGGACCTTTGTGGGTCGATAGGGGCCTGTATGGGTCTATAGGGACCCAAAGAAATGAGATGGGGGGGGGGGGGGGTCAGCACTTTTGCCTCGAGCAGCAGCCCCACCCCCTGCTTTTATTGACCAAATCCTTCCTAATTTAGGAGTTCCTTCCCCATGTTTGAGGAGGAAAATCCCTATTCCCCAGCGCGCTGTTTGCCCTGAGGAAAAATACCCAAATCGGGACAAACCTCCCCAAAACCAGAGCATTAAAAACCCCAACAACCCCCCTGGGATTGCACCGGTGCTGGATTTTGGTGTGAAATTAATTCGGTGATTAACAGGACGGTGATTTAAAAAAAAAAGAAACTTTGGAGGCCTGTTTTTATCGACACCTCCAGATTCTTAACCCGAAAAGGTCCAAATCCGCCCGCCTAAATCCACTTTTTTGTACTTAAAACGGGTCCCGAAGAGGCTGAAGGGGTTGGGGAGGGGTGAGAAGGGTCGGGGGGGGGGGTATAGAGGTCGCCGCAGTCCTCACTCAGGTCCGCTCCTCCAGCAGTCCTCCCGCCCCGCTGGGCGCGCGGTTCTCAGTCAGGTCCGCCCCACCCCTCTGGGCGGGAGCAGAGGGAGCAGCCAATGGGAGCCGTCCGCGAGGAGGGAAACAGCCAATGGAAACGCGAGGAGCTCGCCAGGGGGCGGGACCAGAGGATTGGCGGGAGGGGGCGGGTGGGATGGCACGGGCGAAGCCGCAGCGGCAGCTAAAAAGCCCCCCAAACCCGATCCTTCTTCGGCCCCAAATCCCCTTAAAAAGGGGTTTCTGTGGCCTCAACCTTCCCTGAAAACGCGGCTTCTCCGGCCTCAAACCTCCCTGAAGACGCTGCTTCTGTAGCCCTAAACCTTCCTGAAAATGCTGCTTCTCCGGCCTCGTGCGTTATGGCAAAACCTCCGTTTCCGCCGGCGAAGAACCCCCGCGTTCCTCCCGATATCTTCGTTTCGGGGGCTGCTGCGCGGTTTTTCCATCCTCCCGGGAGGTCTCAGCCTGGAGCCGGCGGCCATGGTGGCTCTGCGCAAGGGCTGTGAGGCTCATCTGCGGGCGCAGCTCGAGCTCTGGGGGCTCTGCGCTCTCCACGCCAAGCGCTCTGCCCTTCGGCTCGCCGACGTCTGCCTTCACCTGAAAAGACCCACAGGACCCCTCTAGAACCCCTCAGGACCCACTTGGAGCCACCCAGGACCCCTCTAGGACCACCAGGACCCCAGTAGAGCCCCCTGAGACACCTTTAAGGTTTTCCAGGACCCCTTCAGGACACTCAGGGTTGGAATCTCTCTCCTCTTAAGAGACTCCTAGTGAGGTCCTGTGGGTCTCTAACAGGTTCCTGGAGGTCCAAGAATGGTCCTGGAAGGCCTTAGCTGGGTCCCAGGGGCTCTAGAGGGGTCCAGAGGGTCTTAGATGGGTCCTAGAAGACACTAAAGGTGTCCCAGGAGGATCTAGAGGGGGTCTTGGGGGTCTTAGAGGGGTCCGGGAAGGCCTTAAAGTGGTCCCAGGGGGCTCTAGAAGGGTCCTGAGAGTCCTAGAGGGGTCCTGGAAAGCCTTGCAGGGGTCCCAAGGGACTCTAGAGGAGTCCTGGGAGTCTTAGAGGGGTCCTGGAAGGCCTTAAAAGAAGTTCCATGGACCTCTGGAGGGGCCCTGGGGGTCCTAGACAGCCTTAATTATGTCCCAAGGGACTCCAGAGGGGTCTAGAGGGGTTCTGGAAGTTATAGAAAGGTCCTGCACGGTGTTAAAGTGGTCACAGACCACACTAGACGGGTCCTGTGGGGACTTGGATCAGTTCTGAAAGGACTTAAAGAGTTCCCAGAGGGCTCTGGAGGGGTCTTGGGAGTCTTCGAGGGGTCCTGTAGGTCAGAGGGGTTCTGGAAGGCCTTAAATGGGTCCCATGGACCTCTAGAAAAAGTCCAGAGGGTCCTACATGAGTCCTAGAAGGCACTAAAGGGGTCCCAGAAGCTCTAAAGGTGTTCTGGGATTCTTAGAGGAGTCCTGGAAAGCCTTAATAGTACTCTAGAGGGGTCCAGAGGGTCCTGGAGATGTCCTGTGGATCTCTTAACACGGTCCTGCAGGTCCAAGAGTGGTCCTAGAAAGCCCTAAAGGGGTCCTAGATGGGTCCTGGGGGGTTCCAGAGGGGTCCTGGGGGTCCTATATGGGTCCTGGACAACTTTAAAGTGGTCCCAGGGGCTCTAGAGGGGTCCTGTCATGCCTTAAAGGTGTCCCAAGATGCTCTACAGGAGTTCTGGGGGTTCTAGAGAGGTCCTGGAAGGCCTTCATTAACCCCTAAGGGGTTTAAGATAGGTCGTGGGTGTTTTAGGTCTTTGCCACTAATTTGAAGGAGATTCTCCTCTCATCTTTTTTTGGATGGGTCACAGCCCAGGATGGGGGGAAGTGGAAGGACAGAGGAGGAGAAAGGGGTGAAGGAGGAAAGCGCTCTTGCCTGAAGCCTCCGGCCGCTCTCCCCTCGCCCCGGCTCTGCGCTGTCCCTGCGTGACACAGGGGCGGTTCTGCACCCCGAGTCGATTAACTGCACCCCGAGTCGATTGACTGCACCCCGAGTCGATTGACTGCACCCCGAGTCGATTAACTGCACCCCAAGTCGATTGACTGCACCCCGAGTTGATTAACGGGGCTCTCTGCTGCCACCGAGTGACCGAACAGTGGTTCTGCAGCACGAATCGATTAACCTGAGTCTCTGCTGCCACCGAGTGACCAAAATGTGCTACTGCAGCCCAAGTCGATTAATAATCATTATTTATCCTCAAAGTATCATTAATCGTTATTTATCCACTAAGTACCAATAATTGTTATTTATCTGCTAAGTATCAATAATCATTATTTATCCTCTAAGTATCAATAATCATTATTTATCCACGGAGAGGAGAGGAGAGGAGAGGAGAGGAGAGGAGAGGAGAGGAGAGGAGAGGAGAGGAGAGAAGAGAGAAGAGAAGAGAAGGAAAAGAAAGAGAAGAGAAGAGAAGAGGAGAGAAGAGAAGAGGAGAGAAGAGAGAAGAGAAGGAAAAGAAAGAGAAGAGAAGAGAAGAGAAGAGAAGAGAAGAGAAGAGAAGAGAAGAGAAGAGAAGAGAAGAGAAGAGAAGAGAAGAGAAGAGAAGAGAAGAGAAAGAAAGAGAGGAGAGGAGAGGAGAGGAGAGGAGAGGAGAGGAGAGGAGAGAAGAGAAGAGAAGAGAAGAGAAGAGAAGAGAAGAGAAGAGAAGAGAAGAGAAGAGAAGAGAAGAGAAGAGAAGAGAAGAGAAGAGAAGAGAAGAGAAGAGAAGGAAAAGAGAGAAGGAAAAGAAAGAGAAGAGAAGAGAGGAGAGGATAGGAGAGAAGAGAAGAGAAGAGAAGAGAAGAGAAGAGAAGAGAAGAGAAGAGAAGAGAAGAGAAGAGAAGAGAAGAGAAGAGAAGAGAAGAGAAGAGAAGAGAAGAGAAGAGAAGAGAAGGAAAAGAGAGAAGGAAAAGAAAGAGAAGAGAGGAGAGGAGAGGAGAGGAGAGGAGAGGAGAGGAGAGGAGAGGAGAGGAGAGGAGAGGAGAGGAGAGGAGAGGAGAGGAGAGGAGAGGAGAGGAGAGAAGAGAGAAAAGGAAAGGAAAGGAAAGGAAAGGAAAGGAAAGGAAAGGAAAGGAAAGGAAAGGAAAGGAAAGGAAAGGAAAGGAAAGGAAAGGAAAGGAAAGGAAAGGAAAGAAAAGAAAAGAAAAGAAAAGAAAAGAAAAGAAAAGAAAAACGGAACAGAAAAATAAAAGAGGGGTACAGAGAAGCGAGGGGAAAAAATAGTACGGCAGCAGAGTAAATAAAAGGAAGCAAAAAGTCCAACCCGAAAGGTTTGATACGCAGTCACACCATTGGCACAACAGACGATGTCGTAGTGAAAGAGCAAATACTGTGTACCCACGAGAACCCTTTAGCGTCCTCTAGGACCCATCTAGGACACTCTGGACCCCTCCGGAGCCCCCTAGGATCGGTTTAAGTCTTCCCAGGACCCCTCTAGAGCCCCTTGGGACCACTTTAAGGCCTTCCAGGACCCCTCTACGACCCTCAGGACCCAACTACAGCCCCCTGGGACCCCTTTAAGGCCTTCCAGGACCCCTCCAGGACCCCCAGGACACCTCTAGAGCTCCCTGGGACCACTTTAAGGCCTTGCAGAACCCCTCTAAAACACTCAGAATGCCTCTAGAGCCTTCTGAGGCCCCTTTAGTGTCTTCTGGGACACATCTAGGACTCTCTGGACCCCTCTGGAGCCCCCTGGGACCCCTTTAAGGCCTTCCAGGACCCCTCTAAGACCCCCAGAACTCCTCTGGAGCCCCATGAGAACCCTTTAGTGTCTTCTAGGACCCATCTAGGACACTCTGGACCCCTCTAGATCCCCCTGGGGCCCCTTTAAGGCCTTCCAGGGCTTCCCTACAACCCTCAGCACCCATCTACAGCCCCTCGGGATCCCCTTAAGGCCTTCCAGGACCCCTCTAGGACCCACAGGACACCTCTAGAGCTCCCTGGGACCACTTTAAGGCCTTCGAAGACCCCTCTAAAACACTCAGAATGCCTCTACAGCCTTCTGAGACCCATTTAGTGCCTTCTAGGACCTTTCTAAGACCCTCTGGACCCCTCTAGAGACCCCTGGGACCCCTTTAAGGCCTTCCAGGACCTCTCCAGGACCCCCAGGACCCATTTAGAGCCTCATGGGACCCCTTTAGGGCCTTCTAGGACCCCTCTTGGACTTGCAGGACCCCTTTCAAGAACCACACAACCCTTCTAGAGACCCCCAGGACCCCTCTAGAGACCCCCCAGGACCCTTCTAAAGGCCCACGGACCTCTCTAGAGCCCCCCAGTACCCATCTAAGGCCCTCAGGACCTGTTGAAAGCTCCCTGGGACCCTTTTAGGGCCTTCAAAGACCACTCTTGCACCTGCACGACACTGTTAGAGGTCCCTTGGACATCTCTGGACCCTCTGGACCCTTCTAGAGTACTATGGGACCCTTTTAAAGCATTCCAGGACTGCTCTAAGAACCCTCTACACGACCTTTCTCAGACCCTCTGGACCCCTCTAGAGACCCCCCAAGACCCTTTCAGCATCCCCAGGACCCCTCTAGAGACCCCTTGGACCCCTCTAATGACTTCCAGAACTGATCTTGGAGCCCTAGGACCCCTCTAGAGCAGCCTGAGACCCCTTTAGTGCCTTCTAGGACCCTTCTAAGACCCTCTGAACCCCTCTAGACCCCCTGGGACCCCCTTAAGGCCTTCCAAGACCCCTCTAGGACCCACAGGACACCTCTAGAGCTCCCTGGGACCACTTTAAGGCTTTCCAGAACCCCTCTAAAACACTCAGAATGCCTCTAC
This sequence comes from Cuculus canorus, assembly GCF_017976375.1. NCBI lineage: Eukaryota > Metazoa > Chordata > Aves > Cuculiformes > Cuculidae > Cuculus > Cuculus canorus. Next base: position 1,751,695 of record NC_071431.1, read on the forward strand.
AGCCTTCTGAGACCCATTTAGTGCCTTCTAGGACCTTTCTAAGACCCTCTGGACCCCTCTAGAGACCCCTGGGACCCCTTTAAGCCCTTCAAGGACTTATCTAGGACCCCCAGGTCCCCACTGAATCCTCCCAGGACCCCTCTGAGAACACTTCAAATCTTCCAGCACTCCTATAGACCACCCAGGACCACACTAGAAAGGTTCCAGGAGGCTCTAGAGGACTCGTTGAGGTTGCATGGGGCTCTAGAAGAAATCTGAGAGTCCTGGAGAGGTCCTGGAAGGCCTTAAAGGGATCCCAGGTGGCTCTAGAGGGGTCCAGAGGGTCCTTGAGGGATCCTGGAAGGCCTTAAAGGGGTCTCAGGTCGCACTAGAAGGTTCCTGGGGGTCCTGGAAAGCTTTAAAGGGGTCGCAGGGGACTCTAGAGGGTTCCTGGAGGTCTTAGAGTGCTCCTGGAAGACCTTAAACTGGTCCCAGGCTGCACTAGAGGGGTCGTAGTGGTCCTAGAGGGGTCCTGGAAGGCCTTACAGGGGTCCCATGAGGCTCTAGAGAGGTCCTGGGGGTCCTAGAAGGGTCCTGGAAGGCCTTAAAAGGGTCCCAGGGGCCTCTAGAAGGGTCCTGGAGATCCTAGATAGGTCCTGGAAGGCTTTAATTGAGTCCCAAGGGTCTCTAGAGGGGTCCTAGGGGACTTAGAGAAGCGGAGAAACAACTGAGCACGTTAAATCACATTTTTTGACATCCTGTGCCGCACGAGGAACCCCCAAAAAGGGTCAAAATAGACAACGGACCATCGTATATATCACAAACAACAGCACAGCTTCTCCAAAAGTGGTGTATAGAACACATTACAGGAATCCCACATTCACCCACGGGCCAAGCAATGATTGAAAGGACACATTAGATAATTAAACAATATTTATCAAGACAAAAAAAAGGAGGGGATTGGGAGAAACGCCACCTAACAGAATGATGAAAGTACAATACATAATGATTTTTTTGCGCTTAGCAGGGAATGGTGAAGTCCCTCCCCTTGTTAAGCACATACAGACTCTGTCAACAGGAATGTCTACATTCCAAGAACATCCCAAAGTGTTACTAACAAACAGAGAAGGGTCTTGGGAAGGCCCTTTCCAGTTAATAACCTGGGGAAGAGGATATGCTTGTGTGATTACACAAAGAGGACCAAACTGGATCCCAGCAAAATGGGTGAAACCAGCGGTAGACGAAGCACGCGATGGAACACCCCAAGAGGAGCATCGCGAGGTGGATCCGGCCAGCAACGATCTCGGTTATCACCGCACGACAGTGGACCATAAAACCCCAAAATAACTGTTGTATTTTGTTTGCAAATATAACAGGACGGCAATCATTATGTTTGTCTTTGGCTACGCCAAGAAATCCTTTTAGAACATGTTAGGTGGGTTATCAATAACTAATTTTCACAGTTTCAAAGGATCGATCGATGACACAGCAGTGACATCGCAAGAATTATAACATCTTTGAACGGGACAATAATTAATCCGGGATCAACTAATTAAATATTAGCATCAGGGGGAAATCACAGCTATATTAGATTTGTCCCAAATGTTGAAAGAGTATATGTACAATTTCGATGGGAATCACACAGAATCACAAGGTTGGAAAGGACCCATTGGATCATCGAGTCCAACCATTATCAAGTATTTTCCAAGACGCAACGAAGCAGAGAAGGAAAGGAGAATTATAATGAGAATGGGAACTCAAACGTTAACATGCGGAGTGATTGGCGGAAGTGATTTGTGCCTAATAGAGCTGTAGGAAAAGCATTAGGAGAAATAGAGAAGCGAGGTTGTTGGGTAGCAAATTTACCTTCACTTTTAATTTCTGAACCTCATATTTGATTTCTGAGCTCGTGATAGATATTAACTCGGTGAGACGTGCTACGCTTCCGAGTCGTGCAGCCACCGACCTCTTCTTATTAGCGCCAGAACATGGGGATGAAGGTTTAAAGGAATGCGTTGTGTGACTTTATCCGATCGATACACCATCAACTGAAACAGTAGAAAGAGTTGATGAAACAATTACGACAATGATCCAGATTAATTAAGGCAATTATTGTCTGGACGGGGCGTCGGAGCTTGACTTCAAGAACGACTTCTGAGACCTGAAATCATTCTATTGGTGATCTATATGGCTTTAATGATAATTCATTGCATACTATAATGTAACATTATATTATACTATAATGTATAATGTAAATTATACATACGATAATGTATATATAAGATGAGCAATAAATGTCTTCGATCCAAGATATCGGAGTGCGTGCCGTCAATCTCCTCAAGCGGTGGGAACGGATCTCGCTAACCAAAAATGTAAACAAATTACAGCAGCCCTTCCGAGAAACGCTAACTTAGTAGATATAATAGAGGCTCGTTCTAAATTACCTATAATTAAGGAACAGCAAAAGGCAAACGTTCACACTGAAGCATATGGTGATGCTTTGGCTGTGGCTCTTCGACCCGCGGTGGTGTTTGTCCCCAAGACAGTGGTGGGGACAAAGGTCCAACTATGTGTTATCAATGTGGGCAACGGGGACACAAATGATCCCACCACGCCCTCAGCTTATCCGGTTGTCTCGACAAACTTCTCGGAGCCACCAGAGGGAGCGCAGGATTTGACCTGGCAGTGGTCACCACAATTACCATAAATGATACGAAAGTTCACGTTGTCCCATCTACAGTAAATGGCCCCTTAGGGAATGGATTAAGTGCACTGTGATTGGGACGATCTTCAGTTTCTAAGCAAGGGATTACGATCATTCCAGCGGTAATTGATGCAGACTATAGGGCGATATCGCTATGATTCAGATCTTGCGTCCTCCTATACCAATTACGGAACAGACCCGTGTCGCTCAGTTAGTGCCGTTTAACGCGCGTGTACTAAAATCTAAGGACGTTATCCAGGGAGAAGGAAGCTTTGGCTCAACAGGAGCACCACTTGTGGCATTCACTCAGCAAATTACCTCCGTCCGACCAGCTAGGGAAGTTCAAATTTCGGGCCCTGACCATCAGGAACTTATTGCGACCGTGACGATGGATAGTGGTTCTGACGTTACAATTATACGCAGGAGTCACTGGACCATCACTTGGCCTCCGGAAACAGCGTCTACTTTTGTCACGGGAATTGGAAGGGGCTCAACCGACTCAGTTAAGTCGTGAATTTGTGTATCGGAATGACATCAACGACAACTTCTCCGTTCTTCCGTATGTATTGCACACCAATATATGGCTTACAGGACGAGAGGCTTTAATTCAGTGGGGAATCCAATTAACTACGCAATAGCGGCCGTTGATAAGCGACCTACCTTAAAAATGACATGGTTCGGGTGGATCGATGGCCGCTATCAGCAGAAAAGGTCGCACAATCGGAACATTCGGTAGACGAACAGTTAAAAGCAGGACACTTCATCCCATCCACTGGTCCCTGGAACACTCCTATTTTTATTATTCCGAAAAAAATCAGGCGAATGGCATTTGTTGAGAGATTTACGAGCAGTAAATGCAGTAATACAAGATATGGGATGTCTACAACCTGGAATTCCTACACCTACTATGGTGCCCATAGTAGATTTCAACGACTGCTTCTTTACAATTCCTTTGCATCCAGAAGACAGGGACAAATTTGCATTTCCCGTCCCTTCAGGGAACCGACAGCCGCCCGCGAAAAGGTATCAGTGGAAAAGTCTTACCACAAGGCATGAAAAATTCTCCAACCGTACGCCAACGGGACATTGACTTGAAAATCATCTCGCGAGAGAGATGCCGATGGTTTAATTTATCATTACGCGGATGATCTATTAACTCGTAACAAGCAATGAAATTCGGAACAGCTCCTGAAAGATCTTACCGGTGCTTTGTGTGACTATGGATGAGTTATCGCCCCGGAGAAAATTCAGCAAAATAAACCCATGGAGACATTCGGGGCTGGAAGTTACGCTTTCTGTCGTTCATCCACAAATAAATACGCTGCGTGATGTTCAGCATCTCGTGGGTGACTTGCAACGGATTGGGACCTTACGTGGAATCACTGACGACGATCTTCATCCTTTATCGCAATTACTTAAAGGCCGACAGTGGTTGACAGAAGTCAGACGCCTCGACGACGGAAGACGAGCACGTATACAGAACACTGAAACTAAAATGAGTACTGTTTTTTTTCAGGTCAAATTTCCATCGAGTTACCCCTTTCCGTTTATTATAGGCAACACTGGGCTTGAAGAGGCAGAAATCGCCTCCTCCATGAGGTGGGGTCACCTCGGTGGGGGGCAATTAGTCCTAGTCCAGGGGAGGAATTAGTGCAGGAGGAGGCAATTAGTGGGGGGGCAAATCCGCCCCCCCCCAGGGGCATTTTTTACCCCAGAGCTGGATGGAGGGGGGCAATAATTAGCCCTCAGCCCCCTGGGGCAGGATTGACCCCCCCCTCCATCAGTTACTTTGCACAGGGGGGGTGTATTTTTGGCCCATGGGGGGTAATTGCAGCCCTGGGGGGGTTATTGGTGGCCCGCGGGGGGCAATTATACCCCTGGGAGGGTAGAATTTACCCCTTGAGGGGGCAATTTGTGCCCCACGTGGGGGCATTTGCAGATGGGGGGGGTGGAACAATTCCTCCTCATTTATGAATTCTGTACCTGGGGGAGAGGGCATTTGTTTACACACCAGAGACCCCCCCAGCACCCAGAGACCCCCTCAGCACCCACAGACCTCCCCCAGCACCCAGAGGTGCCCCCCAGCACCCAGAGACCCCCCCCAGCACCCAGAGACCCCCCTCAGTACCCAGAGAACCCCCTCAGTACCCAGAGACTCTCCCAGCACCCAGGGGTGCCCTTCAGTACCCACAGACACCTCTCAGCACCCAGAGACCTCCCCAGCACCCAGGGGTGCCCCTCAGTACCCAGAGATCCCCCCCAGCACCCAGAGACCCCCTCCAGCACCCAGGGGTGCCCCCCAGCACCCAGAGACCTCCCCAGCACCCAGAGACCCCCCTCAGTACCCAGAGACCCCCCGGCACCCAGCGACCCCCTCAGCACCCAGGGGTGCCCTTCAGTACCCACAGACACCCCTCAGCACCCAGAGACCTCCCCAGCACCCAGGGGTGCCCCTCAGTACCCAGAGATCCCCCCCAGCACCCAGAGACCCCCTCCAGCACACAGGGGTGCCCCCCAGCACCCAGAGACCTCCCCAGCACCCAGAGACCCCCCTCAGTACCCAGAGACCCCCCCAGCACCCAGAGACCCTCCCAGCACCCAGGGGTGCCCTTCAGTACCCACAGACACCCCTCAGCACCCAGAGACCTCCCCAGCACCCAGAGACCCCCTCCAGCACTCAGGGGTGCCCCCCAGCAACCACAGATCCCCCCCAGCATCCAGGGGTGCCCTCGAGCACCCAGAGACCTCCCCCAGCACCCAGAGGTGCCCCCCAGCACCCAGAGAACCCCCTTAGAACCAAGGAGTGCCGCCCAGCATCCAGAGACTCCCCCAGCACCTAGAGACCCCCTCCAGCACCCAGGGGTGCCCCCCAGCACTCATAGACCCCCCCCAGCACCCAGAGAACCCTCTCAGCACCCAGAGACCCCCCAACAGCACCCAGAGAATCCCTTCAGCACCCAGAGAACCCCCTTAGAACCCAGGGGTGCCCCCTCAGCACCCAGAGACTCCCCCAGCACCCAGAGACCCCCTCCAGCACCCAGGGGTGCCCCCCAGCACCCAGAGACCCGTCAGCATCCAGAGAACCCCCTCAGCACCCAGGGGTGCCCCCCAGCAACCACAGATCCCCCCCAGCATCCAGGGGTGCCCCCGAGCACCCAGAGACCTCCCCCAGCACCCAGAGACCCCCCTCAGCATCCAGAGAACCCCCTCCAGCACCCAGAGACCCCCCCTCAGCACCCAGAGACCTCCCCTCTGGGGGCTGCTGGGGGCGATCTATGGGGCTGGTTTGTGGGTCTCAGTGAGCTATGGGGCAGCACAATGGGTCCAGTTGAGCTCTGGGGTGGATCTATAGGGTGGATCTATGGGGCTCAGTGAGCTCTGGGGGGATCTGTGGGTCAGGGTGATCCATGGGGCGGGTCTATAGGGTTACTCTATGGGTCTGGGTGAGCTGTGAGGCAGGTATGTAGGGCCCATCTATGGGGTTGAGAGAGCCGTGGGGCCCATCTATGGGGCTGAGAGAGCCATGGGGCTGCTCTATGGGGCTGAGTGAGCTGTAGGGCTGCCCTATGGGTCTGGGTGATAAATGGGGTGGGTCTATAGAGCCAATCTACGGGTCTGGGTGATCTATGGGACCACTCTATGGCTCTCAGTGAGCTGTGGGGCCCATCTATGGGGCTGGAGAGCCATGGGGCTGCTCTGTGGGTCTGGGTAAGCTATGGGGCAGAGCTACAGGGCTGATCTATGGGTCTGGGGGTCGCTAAAGGGGAGCCCCATGGGGCTGGGTGAGCTGTGGGGCTGCTCTATGGGTCTGGGTGAGCCATGGGGCGGGCCTATAGGGCCAATCTATGGGTCTGGGTGAGCTCTAGGACCCATCTATAGGTCTGGGTGATCCATGGGGTGGGCCTATAGGGGGGATCTATGGGGCTGGGTGAGCCATGGGGCGGATCTATGGGGCTGGGGGTTGCTATGGGGGTTGCCATGTGAGGCCTATGGGGCAGGGTGGGCCCTATGGCCGCTCTATGCGTCGGGTCTGTGGGTCGTCCCCCCCCCCCCGCCCCACATCGCCCCACACCCCCCTGACCTTCCCCACTATCGCTCCAGCCGGTCGCGCAGCTCCCGCTTCTTGCGCTTCGCGGGGCATGGCGGAAGGTCACGTGACGGGAGAGGCCCCTGCGCCGCGGCCAATGGGATGGGGAAGGCGTCCCGGTGAGGGGGCGGGGCTAAGGGGAAGGGAAGCCAATAGAAGAGCAAGGTGCCGCAGAGGGGGCGGGGTTTCGCGGACGGAAAGCCAATGGGAGGCGAAAGAGGGAGAAGGGGCGTGACCAAACAATATAACCAAAGGAGGGGATGGGAAGGGGCGTGGCCATGATGAGGCAGCCAATAGGAGAGTCAAGAGCGGGAGAGGGCGTGACCAAGCTGAGGCGGGAAAATGTCGCGGAGGGGGAGCGGAAAAACCAATATAGCCAATGGGAGAGGGAGAGAGTGGGAGGAGGCGTGGCCAAGACGCGCCGGCCAATGGAGGGGTGGGGCTGGAGCCGGGAGGACCGGAAGCGGCGGTGGAGGGGGACGCTCTAGGCCGCGTCTCTGTGGTAGCCGGCCATGCCGAGGGGTGCGCGGCCCGCGGGGCGGCAGGAGGAATGGCGGGGGGACGAGGAGGAGGAGGAGCAGCGAGGTGAGGGGGCGGGGAGGGGGCTGGAGACCCGGGGAGGGGGGGAATATGAGTGGGGAGGGGTTTAGAGTGGAGGGGAGGGGGGGAATATGGGGGGGTGGAAGGGTTTTGGGGGGGCTGGAGACCAGGGAGGGGGCGGCCATGGGAGGGGTGGGGGCTTTTGGGGAGGAAAGGGGGGTGTTGGACCCCTGAGGAGGGGTTTGGGGGGGATTGGAGACTATGGGGGGAGGGGGGGAGGGGGGTTCTGGGCGGGGAGAGGCGGGGGGCTGGACCCCTAGGTAGGGTCCTGAGAGGCAGGAAAGGGGTTAAGGGGGCTGGAGACCCAGGGGAGGGGCAGCTATGGGGAGGGAGGGGGAGGTTTTGTGGGGGAGGAGGGGTTTGTGGGGGTAGGGGGGTGTTGGACCCCTGGGGAGGGGTCTAGGGGGTAGGGGAGGGATTTGGGGGGGCTGGAGTCTAGGGAGGGGGCGGCTATGAGGGATAGAGGGGTCTGTGGGTGGAGAGGAGGGGGTGTTTATTGAGGAGGAGGGGTCTGGGGGGGGTCAGAGCCCCGGGGAGGGGGGTTTATTGGGGGGCGAGAGAGGGTGGGGGGGAAGGGGGTGTTGGGCCTCTGGGGAGGGGTCTGGGGGTGCTGGAGACAGGGGATGGGGTGGCTGAGGCATGGAAAGGGGGTTTGAGGTGGGGCAAAGAGGGTGTTGGACCCCTACGTGGGGTCTGGGGGGACAGGGTAGGGGTTTGGGGGGGCTGGAGCCCTGCGTTGGAGAGGTTGGTGTGGGGGAAGGGGTCGTGAGGATGGAAAGTTGGGGGCCGGATCCCTGGGGAGGGGGGTTTGGAGGAGGCGGTGTGGAGAAGGGGGGGCAGATGCCCAAGGAGGGGTCAGAGGAGTCTGTGGGGAGAAGGGGGGGGGGCAGGTCCCTGGGGAAGGGAGTCCATGAGGGAAAGGGGGGGGAGCTATGGAGGGGAGGGACACCTGGGGCCTTGCAGTGGGAAAAGAAGGGGTTCTATGGGGAAAAGGGGGGGCTGGACCCCCAGAGAGGGTCCCTGGGGGGCACCAGGGACTGTGGGGATGGGGGCAAACACGCTCGGCATCTGGTCCTGATGCTGCCCCCCCCCCCTTGCTCAGAGCAACCAGTGAAGAAGGGCCGGAAGGATCGGCGAGGCAAGAAATCGGTGAGGACCCCCCCTTCCTAAACCCCCCAGCTCTGCTCTGACCCCCATCCCCTGCTCTGACCCCCCTCAACCTCTTCTCTTTGCGCCCCCAGTTCTTCGAGGAGCTGGCAGAGGAGAAACTGGCACCTGCCGAGGCTCCAGCCCCCCCGGAGAAGGAAGTGCCGTCCCAGCAGGTTCGTTAAGGTTGAGTTAATTAGGGTGAGGAAGCTCTAATGAGGAGCAGGGTGGGGCTGGAGAAGGAGAAGCTAAATTTGGGGGGGGGGAGGGGCTAAAAGAGGGGGGACTGAGGGACATTGGGGTTACAGGGACCCAGAGATGTTAACTCCAGCTGGAGGCCGGTCACAAGGGGTCCCAGTGTGTCCTAGAGGGGTCCTGGAAGCCTTAAAGAGGTTCTGGGGGGTCCTAGAGGGGTTGCAGAAGGCCTTAAAGGGGTCCAAGGAGGCTCTCAAGGAGGTCAGAGGGATCCTGTGGGTCTCTAAAGGGGTTCTGCAGGTCTAAGAGGGGTCCTGGAAGGCCCTAAAGTTGTCCCAGGGGGTCCTAGAGGGGTCCTGGAAGGTCCTAGCGGGGTCCTGGAAGGCCCTGAAGGGGTTCCAAGTGGCTCTGAAGGGGTCCTGGGTGGCTCTACAGGGGCGCTAGGGGGTTTTAGAGGGGTCTGGGGGCGCTGTAGAAGCATTCTGCAGTCTAAGAGGAGTCCTGGAAGGTCCTAAAGGGGTACCAGGGAGTCCTAGAGGGCCCTGAAGGGGTTCCATGTGGCTCTGAAGGGGTCCTGGGTGGCTCTAGAGGGGTGCTAGGGGGTTTTAGAGGGGTCTGGGGGCGCTGTAGAAAGGTCCTGCAGTCTAAGAGGAGTCCTGGAAGGCCCTAAAGTTGTCCCAGGGAGTCCTAGAGGGGTCCTGGAAGGCCCTAAAGGGGTCCCAGGGGGTCCTAGAGGGGTTCTGGAAGGCCCTAAAGGGGTCCCAGGGGGTCCTAGAGGGGTCCTGGAAGGCCCTAAAGGGGTCCCAGGGGGTCCTAGAGGGGTTCTGGAAGGCCCTAAAGGGGTCCCAGGAAGCTCTAGAGGGTTCCTGTGGGACCCTGTGCAGCTCCAGACTAGGGGAAGAGCAGCTGGAAAGCTGCCTGGAGAAGAAGGACCTGGGAGTGTTGGTTGATGTCACTGACCATGAGCCAGCGGTGGCCCCAGTGGCCAAGAAGGCCCGTGGTGTCTTGGCTTGGATCAGAAACAGCGTGGCCAGCAGGGCCAGGGAGGTTCTCCTGCCCCTGGTGAGGCCGCACCTCGAATCCTGGGTTCAGTTCTGGGCCCCTCACTCCAAGAAGGATGTTGAGGGGCTGGAGCGCGTCCGGAGAAGAGTATGGAAGCTGGTGAGGGGGCTGGAGAACGAGGCTGAGGG